>NW_027525515.1:0-18742 GCF_052094955.1 Ictidomys tridecemlineatus | reverse complement strand
GCAGGCCCTTTCCATGAAAGTGATTCTCGCCAGTCTCTGCTTAGGGCTACATCAACAGCACACAAACCATAGAGATAGAACTTGAAACTGCTTTATGGTGTCAAGTTTCAAAGAGCTAGCACAAACCGTGTTTGATTTAGAGTTCCAAATACATGTATCCCTATAGGAGAAAACAGAGTGAAACCTCAAAATGAAACCGGTTACTGCCAACGAACGGTTTCACCTAGAAGAACGAAATTTGGCGAGCCAAGTGGGATTGGTGTACTGATCATTACCTGAAAGTTTCATCAAGATTGGGTGAAAAAGTGTGTGCTGAGATTTCAGGCAACTCGTAGTTTTTTGGAAGCTTGGCAGGCCCTTTCCATGAAAGTGATTCTCGCCAGTCTCTGCTTAGGGCTACATCAACAGCAAACAAACCATAGAGATAGAACTTGAAACTGCTTTATGGTGTCAAGTTTCAAAGAGCTAGCACAAACCGTGTTTGATTTAGAGTTCCAAATATCCCTATAGTTCCATGTATCCCTATAGGAGAAAACAGAGTGAAACCTCAAAATGAAACCGGTTACTGCCAACGAACGGTTTCACCTAGAAGAACGAAATTTGGCGAGCCAAGTGGGATTGGTGTACTGATCATTACCTGAAAGTTTCATCAAGATTGGGTGAAAAAGTGTGTGCTGAGATTTCAGGCAACTCGTAGTTTTTGGAAGCTTGGCAGGCCCTTTCCATGAAAGTGATTCTCGCCAGTCTCTGCTTAGGGCTACATCAACAGCAAACAAACCATAGAGATAGAACTTGAAACTGCTTTATGGTGTCAAGTTTCAAAGAGCTAGCACAAACCGTGTTTGATTTAGAGTTCCAAATATCCCTATAGTTCCATGTATCCCTATAGGAGAAAACAGAGTGAAACCTCAAAATGAAACCGGTTACTGCCAACGAACGGTTTCACCTAGAAGAACGAAATTTGGCGAGCCAAGTGGGATTGGTGTACTGATCATTACCTGAAAGTTTCATCAAGATTGGGTGAAAAAGTATGTGCTGAGATTTCAGGCAACTCGTAGTTTTTTGGAAGCTTGGCAGGCCCTTTCCATGAAAGTGATTCTCGCCAGTCTCTGCTTAGGGCTACATCAACAGCAAACAAACCATAGAGATAGAACTTGAAACTGCTTTATGGTGTCAAGTTTCAAAGAGCTAGCACAAACCGTGTTTGATTTAGAGTTCCAAATACATGTATCCCTATAGGAGAAAAACAGAGTGAAACCTCAAAATGAAACCGGTTACTGCCAACGAACGGTTTCACCTAGAAGAACGAAATTTGGCGAGCCAAGTGGGATTGGTGTACTGATCATTACCTGAAAGTTTCATCAAGATTGGGTGAAAAAGTGTGTGCTGAGATTTCAGGCAACTCGTAGTTTTTTGGAAGCTTGGCAGGCCCTTTCCATGAAAGTGATTCTCGCCAGTCTCTGCTTAGGGCTACATCAACAGCAAACAAACCATAGAGATAGAACTTGAAACTGCTTTATGGTGTCAAGTTTCAAAGAGCTAGCACAAACCGTGTTTGATTTAGAGTTCCAAATACATGTATCCCTATAGGAGAAAACAGAGTGAAACCTCAAAATGAAACCGGTTACTGCCAACGAACGGTTTCACCTAGAAGAACGAAATTTGGCGAGCCAAGTGGGATTGGTGTACTGATCATTACCTGAAAGTTTCATCAAGATTGGGTGAAAAAGTGTGTGCTGAGATTTCAGGCAACTCGTAGTTTTTTGGAAGCTTGGCAGGCCCTTTCCATGAAAGTGATTCTCGCCAGTCTCTGCTTAGGGCTACATCAACAGCAAACAAACCATAGAGATAGAACTTGAAACTGCTTTATGGTGTCAAGTTTCAAAGAGCTAGCACAAACCGTGTTTGATTTAGAGTTCCAAATACATGTATCCCTATAGGAGAAAACAGAGTAAAACCTCAAAATGAAACCGGTTACTGCCAACGAACGGTTTCACCTAGAAGAAGGAAATTTGGCGAGCCAAGTGGGATTGGTGCACTGATCATTACCTGAAAGTTTCATCAAGATTGGGTGAAAAAGTGTGTGCTGAGATTTCAGGCAACTCGTAGTTTTTTGGAAGCTTGGCAGGCCCTTTCCATGAAAGTGATTCTCGCCAGTCTCTGCTTAGGGCTACATCAACAGCAAACAAACCATAGAGATAGAACTTGAAACTGCTTTATGGTGTCAAGTTTCAAAGAGCTAGCACAAACCGTGTTTGATTTAGAGTTCCAAATACATGTATCCCTATAGGAGAAAACAGAGTGAAACCTCAAAATGAAACCGGTTACTGCCAACGAATGGTTTCACCTAGAAGAACGAAATTTGGCGAGCCAAGTGGGATTGGTGTACTGATCATTACCTGAAAGTTTCATCAAGATTGGGTGGAAAAGTGTGTGCTGAGATTTCAGGCAACTCGTAGTTTTTTGGAAGCTTGGCAGGCCCTTTCCATGAAAGTGATTCTCGCCAGTCTCTGCTTAGGGCTACATCAACAGCAAACAAACCATAGAGATAGAACTTGAAACTGCTTTATGGTGTCAAGTTTCAAAGAGCTAGCACAAACCGTGTTTGATTTAGAGTTCCAAATACATGTATCCCTATAGGAGAAAACAGAGTAAAACCTCAAAATGAAACCGGTTACTGCCAACGAACGGTTTCACCTAGAAGAAGGAAATTTGGCGAGCCAAGTGGGATTGGTGCACTGATCATTACCTGAAAGTTTCATCAAGATTGGGTGAAAAAGTGTGTGCTGAGATTTCAGGCAACTCGTAGTTTTTTGGAAGCTTGGCAGGCCCTTTCCATGAAAGTGATTCTCGCCAGTCTCTGCTTAGGGCTACATCAACAGCAAACAAACCATAGAGATAGAACTTGAAACTGCTTTCTGGTGTCAAGTTTCAAAGAGCTAGCACAAACCGTGTTTGATTTAGAGTTCCAAATACATGTATCCCTATAGGAGAAAACAGAGTGAAACCTCAAAATGAAACCGGTTACTGCCAACGAACGGTTTCACCTAGAAGAACGAAATTTGGCGAGCCAAGTGGGATTGGTGTACTGATCATTACCTGAAAGTTTTATCAAGATTGGGTGAAAAAGTGTGTGCTGAGATTTCAGGCAACTCGTAGTTTTTTGGAAGCTTGGCAGGCCCTTTCCATGAAAGTGATTCTCGCCAGTCTCTGCTTAGGGCTACATCAACAGCACACAAACCATAGAGATAGAACTTGAAACTGCTTTATGGTGTCAAGTTTCAAAGAGCTAGCACAAACCGTGTTTGATTTAGAGTTCCAAATACATGTATCCCTATAGGAGAAAACAGAGTGAAACCTCAAAATGAAACCGGTTACTGCCAACGAACGGTTTCACCTAGAAGAACGAAATTTGGCGAGCCAAGTGGGATTGGTGTACTGATCATTACCTGAAAGTTTCATCAAGATTGGGTGAAAAAGTGTGTGCTGAGATTTCAGGCAACTCGTAGTTTTTTGGAAGCTTGGCAGGCCCTTTCCATGAAAGTGATTCTCGCCAGTCTCTGCTTAGGGCTACATCAACAGCAAACAAACCATAGAGATAGAACTTGAAACTGCTTTATGGTGTCAAGTTTCAAAGAGCTAGCACAAACCGTGTTTGATTTAGAGTTCCAAATATCCCTATAGTTCCATGTATCCCTATAGGAGAAAACAGAGTGAAACCTCAAAATGAAACCGGTTACTGCCAACGAACGGTTTCACCTAGAAGAACGAAATTTGGCGAGCCAAGTGGGATTGGTGTACTGATCATTACCTGAAAGTTTCATCAAGATTGGGTGAAAAAGTGTGTGCTGAGATTTCAGGCAACTCGTAGTTTTTTGGAAGCTTGGCAGGCCCTTTCCATGAAAGTGATTCTCGCCAGTCTCTGCTTAGGGCTACATCAACAGCAAACAAACCATAGAGATAGAACTTGAAACTGCTTTATGGTGTCAAGTTTCAAAGAGCTAGCACAAACCGTGTTTGATTTAGAGTTCCAAATATCCCTATAGTTCCATGTATCCCTATAGGAGAAAACAGAGTGAAACCTCAAAATGAAACCGGTTACTGCCAACGAACGGTTTCACCTAGAAGAACGAAATTTGGCGAGCCAAGTGGGATTGGTGTACTGATCATTACCTGAAAGTTTCATCAAGATTGGGTGAAAAAGTATGTGCTGAGATTTCAGGCAACTCGTAGTTTTTTGGAAGCTTGGCAGCCCTTTCCATGAAAGTGATTCTCGCCAGTCTCTGCTTAGGGCTACATCAACAGCAAACAAACCATAGAGATAGAACTTGAAACTGCTTTATGGTGTCAAGTTTCAAAGAGCTAGCACAAACCGTGTTTGATTTAGAGTTCCAAATACATGTATCCCTATAGGAGAAAAACAGAGTGAAACCTCAAAATGAAACCGGTTACTGCCAACGAACGGTTTCACCTAGAAGAACGAAATTTGGCGAGCCAAGTGGGATTGGTGTACTGATCATTACCTGAAAGTTTCATCAAGATTGGGTGAAAAAGTGTGTGCTGAGATTTCAGGCAACTCGTAGTTTTTTGGAAGCTTGGCAGGCCCTTTCCATGAAAGTGATTCTCGCCAGTCTCTGCTTAGGGCTACATCAACAGCAAACAAACCATAGAGATAGAACTTGAAACTGCTTTATGGTGTCAAGTTTCAAAGAGCTAGCACAAACCGTGTTTGATTTAGAGTTCCAAATACATGTATCCCTATAGGAGAAAACAGAGTGAAACCTCAAAATGAAACCGGTTACTGCCAACGAACGGTTTCACCTAGAAGAACGAAATTTGGCGAGCCAAGTGGGATTGGTGTACTGATCATTACCTGAAAGTTTCATCAAGATTGGGTGAAAAAGTGTGTGCTGAGATTTCAGGAAACTCGTAGTTTTTTGGAAGCTTGGCAGGCCCTTTCCATGAAAGTGATTCTCGCCAGTCTCTGCTTAGGGCTACATCAACAGCAAACAAACCATAGAGATAGAACTTGAAACTGCTTTATGGTGTCAAGTTTCAAAGAGCTAGCACAAACCGTGTTTGATTTAGAGTTCCAAATACATGTATCCCTATAGGAGAAAACAGAGTAAAACCTCAAAATGAAACCGGTTACTGCCAACGAACGGTTTCACCTAGAAGAAGGAAATTTGGCGAGCCAAGTGGGATTGGTGCACTGATCATTACCTGAAAGTTTCATCAAGATTGGGTGAAAAAGTGTGTGCTGAGATTTCAGGCAACTCGTAGTTTTTTGGAAGCTTGGCAGGCCCTTTCCATGAAAGTGATTCTCGCCAGTCTCTGCTTAGGGCTACATCAACAGCAAACAAACCATAGAGATAGAACTTGAAACTGCTTTATGGTGTCAAGTTTCAAAGAGCTAGCACAAACCGTGTTTGATTTAGAGTTCCAAATATCCCTATAGTTCCATGTATCCCTATAGGAGAAAACAGAGTGAAACCTCAAAATGAAACCGGTTACTGCCAACGAACGGTTTCACCTAGAAGAACGAAATTTGGCGAGCCAAGTGGGATTGGTGTACTGATCATTACCTGAAAGTTTCATCAAGATTGGGTGAAAAAGTGTGTGCTGAGATTTCAGGCAACTCGTAGTTTTTTGGAAGCTTGGCAGGCCCTTTCCATGAAAGTGATTCTCGCCAGTCTCTGCTTAGGGCTACATCAACAGCAAACAAACCATAGAGATAGAACTTGAAACTGCTTTATGGTGTCAAGTTTCAAAGAGCTAGCACAAACCGTGTTTGATTTAGAGTTCCAAATATCCCTATAGTTCCATGTATCCCTATAGGAGAAAACAGAGTGAAACCTCAAAATGAAACCGGTTACTGCCAACGAACGGTTTCACCTAGAAGAACGAAATTTGGCGAGCCAAGTGGGATTGGTGTACTGATCATTACCTGAAAGTTTCATCAAGATTGGGTGAAAAAGTATGTGCTGAGATTTCAGGCAACTCGTAGTTTTTTGGAAGCTTGGCAGGCCCTTTCCATGAAAGTGATTCTCGCCAGTCTCTGCTTAGGGCTACATCAACAGCAAACAAACCATAGAGATAGAACTTGAAACTGCTTTATGGTGTCAAGTTTCAAAGAGCTAGCACAAACCGTGTTTGATTTAGAGTTCCAAATACATGTATCCCTATAGGAGAAAAACAGAGTGAAACCTCAAAATGAAACCGGTTACTGCCAACGAACGGTTTCACCTAGAAGAACGAAATTTGGCGAGCCAAGTGGGATTGGTGTACTGATCATTACCTGAAAGTTTCATCAAGATTGGGTGAAAAAGTGTGTGCTGAGATTTCAGGCAACTCGTAGTTTTTTGGAAGCTTGGCAGGCCCTTTCCATGAAAGTGATTCTCGCCAGTCTCTGCTTAGGGCTACATCAACAGCAAACAAACCATAGAGATAGAACTTGAAACTGCTTTATGGTGTCAAGTTTCAAAGAGCTAGCACAAACCGTGTTTGATTTAGAGTTCCAAATACATGTATCCCTATAGGAGAAAACAGAGTGAAACCTCAAAATGAAACCGGTTACTGCCAACGAACGGTTTCACCTAGAAGAACGAAATTTGGCGAGCCAAGTGGGATTGGTGTACTGATCATTACCTGAAAGTTTCATCAAGATTGGGTGAAAAAGTGTGTGCTGAGATTTCAGGAAACTCGTAGTTTTTTGGAAGCTTGGCAGGCCCTTTCCATGAAAGTGATTCTCGCCAGTCTCTGCTTAGGGCTACATCAACAGCAAACAAACCATAGAGATAGAACTTGAAACTGCTTTATGGTGTCAAGTTTCAAAGAGCTAGCACAAACCGTGTTTGATTTAGAGTTCCAAATACATGTATCCCTATAGGAGAAAACAGAGTAAAACCTCAAAATGAAACCGGTTACTGCCAACGAACGGTTTCACCTAGAAGAAGGAAATTTGGCGAGCCAAGTGGGATTGGTGCACTGATCATTACCTGAAAGTTTCATCAAGATTGGGTGAAAAAGTGTGTGCTGAGATTTCAGGCAACTCGTAGTTTTTTGGAAGCTTGGCAGGCCCTTTCCATGAAAGTGATTCTCGCCAGTCTCTGCTTAGGGCTACATCAACAGCAAACAAACCATAGAGATAGAACTTGAAACTGCTTTATGGTGTCAAGTTTCAAAGAGCTAGCACAAACCGTGTTTGATTTAGAGTTCCAAATACATGTATCCCTATAGGAGAAAACAGAGTGAAACCTCAAAATGAAACCGGTTACTGCCAACGAACGGTTTCACCTAGAAGAACGAAATTTGGCGAGCCAAGTGGGATTGGTGTACTGATCATTACCTGAAAGTTTCATCAAGATTGGGTGGAAAAGTGTGTGCTGAGATTTCAGGCAACTCGTAGTTTTTTGGAAGCTTGGCAGGCCCTTTCCATGAAAGTGATTCTCGCCAGTCTCTGCTTAGGGCTACATCAACAGCAAACAAACCATAGAGATAGAACTTGAAACTGCTTTATGGTGTCAAGTTTCAAAGAGCTAGCACAAACCGTGTTTGATTTAGAGTTCCAAATACATGTATCCCTATAGGAGAAAACAGAGTAAAACCTCAAAATGAAACCGGTTACTGCCAACGAACGGTTTCACCTAGAAGAAGGAAATTTGGCGAGCCAAGTGGGATTGGTGCACTGATCATTACCTGAAAGTTTCATCAAGATTGGGTGAAAAAGTGTGTGCTGAGATTTCAGGCAACTCGTAGTTTTTTGGAAGCTTGGCAGGCCCTTTCCATGAAAGTGATTCTCGCCAGTCTCTGCTTAGGGCTACATCAACAGCAAACAAACCATAGAGATAGAACTTGAAACTGCTTTATGGTGTCAAGTTTCAAAGAGCTAGCACAAACCGTGTTTGATTTAGAGTTCCAAATACATGTATCCCTATAGGAGAAAACAGAGTGAAACCTCAAAATGAAACCGGTTACTGCCAACGAACGGTTTCACCTAGAAGAACGAAATTTGGCGAGCCAAGTGGGATTGGTGTACTGATCATTACCTGAAAGTTTCATCAAGATTGGGTGGAAAAGTGTGTGCTGAGATTTCAGGCAACTCGTAGTTTTTTGGAAGCTTGGCAGGCCCTTTCCATGAAAGTGATTCTCGCCAGTCTCTGCTTAGGGCTACATCAACAGCAAACAAACCATAGAGATAGAACTTGAAACTGCTTTATGGTGTCAAGTTTCAAAGAGCTAGCACAAACCGTGTTTGATTTAGAGTTCCAAATACATGTATCCCTATAGGAGAAAACAGAGTGAAATATCAAAATGAAACCGGTTACTGCCAACGAACGGTTTCACCTAGAAGAACGAAATTTGGCGAGCCAAGTGGGATTGGTGTACTGATCATTACCTGAAAGTTTCATCAAGATTGTGTGAAAAAGTATGTGCTGAGATTTCAGGCAACTCGTAGTTTTCTGGAAGCTTGGCAGGCCCTTTCCATGAAAGTGATTCTCGCCAGTCTCTGCTTAGGGCTACATCAACAGCAAACAAACCATAGAGATAGAACTTGAAACTGCTTTATGGTGTCAAGTTTCAAAGAGCTAGCACAAACCGTGTTTGATTTAGAGTTCCAAATACATGTATCCCTATAGGAGAAAACAGAGTGAAACCTCAAAATGAAACCGGTTACTGCCAACGAACGGTTTCACCTAGAAGAACGAAATTTGGCGAGCCAAGTGGGATTGGTGTACTGATCATTACCTGAAAGTTTCATCAAGATTGGGTGAAAAAGTGTGTGCTGAGATTTCAGGCAACTCGTAGTTTTTTGGAAGCTTGGCAGGCCCTTTCCATGAAAGTGATTCTCGCCATTCTCTGCTTAGGGCTACATCAACAGCACACAAACCATAGAGATAGAACTTGAAACTGCTTTATGGTGTCAAGTTTCAAAGAGCTAGCACAAACCGTGTTTGATTTAGAGTTCCAAATACATGTATCCCTATAGGAGAAAACAGAGTGAAACCTCAAAATGAAACCGGTTACTGCCAACGAACGGTTTCACCTAGAAGAACGAAATTTGGCGAGCCAAGTGGGATTGGTGTACTGATCATTACCTGAAAGTTTCATCAAGATTGGGTGAAAAAGTGTGTGCTGAGATTTCAGGCAACTCGTAGTTTTTTGGAAGCTTGGCAGGCCCTTTCCATGAAAGTGATTCTCGCCAGTCTCTGCTTAGGGCTACATCAACAGCAAACAAACCATAGAGATAGAACTTGAAACTGCTTTATGGTGTCAAGTTTCAAAGAGCTAGCACAAACCGTGTTTGATTTAGAGTTCCAAATATCCCTATAGTTCCATGTATCCCTATAGGAGAAAACAGAGTGAAACCACAAAATGAAACCGGTTACTGCCAACGAACGGTTTCACCTAGAAGAACGAAATTTGGCGAGCCAAGTGGGATTGGTGTACTGATCATTACCTGAAAGTTTCATCAAGATTGGGTGAAAAAGTGTGTGCTGAGATTTCAGGCAACTCGTAGTTTTTTGGAAGCTTGGCAGGCCCTTTCCATGAAAGTGATTCTCGCCAGTCTCTGCTTAGGGCTACATCAACAGCAAACAAACCATAGAGATAGAACTTGAAACTGCTTTATGGTGTCAAGTTTCAAAGAGCTAGCACAAACCGTGTTTGATTTAGAGTTCCAAATACATGTATCCCTATAGGAGAAAACAGAGTGAAACCTCAAAATGAAACCGGTTACTGCCAACGAACGGTTTCACCTAGAAGAACGAAATTTGGCGAGCCAAGTGGGATTGGTGTACTGATCATTACCTGAAAGTTTCATCAAGATTGGGTGAAAAAGTGTGTGCTGAGATTTCAGGCAACTCGTAGTTTTTTGGAAGCTTGGCAGGCCCTTTCCATGAAAGTGATTCTCGCCAGTCTCTGCTTAGGGCTACATCAACAGCAAACAAACCATAGAGATAGAACTTGAAACTGCTTTATGGTGTCAAGTTTCAAAGAGCTAGCACAAACCGTGTTTGATTTAGAGTTCCAAATACATGTATCCCTATAGGAGAAAACAGAGTAAAACCTCAAAATGAAACCGGTTACTGCCAACGAACGGTTTCACCTAGAAGAAGGAAATTTGGCGACCCAAGTGGGATTGGTGCACTGATCATTACCTGAAAGTTTCATCAAGATTGGGTGAAAAAGTGTGTGCTGAGATTTCAGGCAACTCGTAGTTTTTTGGAAGCTTGGCAGGCCCTTTCCATGAAAGTGATTCTCGCCAGTCTCTGCTTAGGGCTACATCAACAGCAAACAAACCATAGAGATAGAACTTGAAACTGCTTTATGGTGTCAAGTTTCAAAGAGCTAGCACAAACCGTGTTTGATTTAGAGTTCCAAATACATGTATCCCTATAGGAGAAAACAGAGTGAAACCTCAAAATGAAACCGGTTACTGCCAACGAACGGTTTCACCTAGAAGAACGAAATTTGGCAAGCCAAGTGGGATTGGTGTACTGATCATTACCTGAAAGTTTCATCAAGATTGGGTGGAAAAGTGTGTGCTGAGATTTCAGGCAACTCGTAGTTTTTTGGAAGCTTGGCAGGCCCTTTCCATGAAAGTGATTCTCGCCAGTCTCTGCTTAGGGCTACATCAACAGCAAACAAACCATAGAGATAGAACTTGAAACTGCTTTATGGTGTCAAGTTTCAAAGAGCTAGCACAAACCGTGTTTGATTTAGAGTTCCAAATACATGTATCCCTATAGGAGAAAACAGAGTGAAACCTCAAAATGAAACCGGTTACTGCCAACGAACGGTTTCACCTAGAAGAACGAAATTTGGCGAGCCAAGTGGGATTGGTGTACTGATCATTACCTGAAAGTTTCATCAAGATTGGGTGAAAAAGTATGTGCTGAGATTTCAGGCAACTCGTAGTTTTCTGGAAGCTTGGCAGGCCCTTTCCATGAAAGTGATTCTCGCCAGTCTCTGCTTAGGGCTACATCAACAGCAAACAAACCATAGAGATAGAACTTGAAACTGCTTTATGGTGTCAAGTTTCAAAGAGCTAGCACAAACCGTGTTTGATTTAGAGTTCCAAATACATGTATCCCTATAGGAGAAAACAGAGTGAAACCTCAAAATGAAACCGGTTACTGCCAACGAACGGTTTCACCTAGAAGAACGAAATTTGGCGAGCCAAGTGGGATTGGTGTACTGATCATTACCTGAAAGTTTCATCAAGATTGGGTGGAAAAGTGTGTGCTGAGATTTCAGGCAACTCGTAGTTTTTTGGAAGCTTGGCAGGCCCTTTCCATGAAAGTGATTCTCGCCAGTCTCTGCTTAGGGCTACATCAACAGCAAACAAACCATAGAGATAGAACTTGAAACTGCTTTATGGTGTCAAGTTTCAAAGAGCTAGCACAAACCGTGTTTGATTTAGAGTTCCAAATACATGTATCCCTATAGGAGAAAACAGAGTAAAACCTCAAAATGAAACCGGTTACTGCCAACGAACGGTTTCACCTAGAAGAAGGAAATTTGGCGAGCCAAGTGGGATTGGTGCACTGATCATTACCTGAAAGTTTCATCAAGATTGGGTGAAAAAGTGTGTGCTGAGATTTCAGGCAACTCGTAGTTTTTTGGAAGCTTGGCAGGCCCTTTCCATGAAAGTGATTCTCGCCAGTCTCTGCTTAGGGCTACATCAACAGCAAACAAACCATAGAGATAGAACTTGAAACTGCTTTCTGGTGTCAAGTTTCAAAGAGCTAGCACAAACCGTGTTTGATTTAGAGTTCCAAATACATGTATCCCTATAGGAGAAAACAGAGTGAAACCTCAAAATGAAACCGGTTACTGCCAACGAACGGTTTCACCTAGAAGAACGAAATTTGGCGAGCCAAGTGGGATTGGTGTACTGATCATTACCTGAAAGTTTCATCAAGATTGGGTGAAAAAGTGTGTGCTGAGATTTCAGGCAACTCGTAGTTTTTTGGAAGCTTGGCAGGCCCTTTCCATGAAAGTGATTCTCGCCAGTCTCTGCTTAGGGCTACATCAACAGCAAACAAACCATAGAGATAGAACTTGAAACTGCTTTATGGTGTCAAGTTTCAAAGAGCTAGCACAAACAGTGATTGATTTAGAGTTCCAAATACATGTATCCCTATAGGAGAAAACAGAGGGAAACCTCAAAATGAAACCGGTTACTGCCAACGAACGGTTTCACCTAGAAGAACGAAATTTGGCGAGCCAAGTGCGATTGGTGTACTGATCATTATCTGAAAGTTTCATCAAGATTGGGTGAAAAAGTGTGTGCTGAGATTTCAGGCAACTCGTAGTTTTTTGGAAGCTTGGCAGGCCCTTTCCATGAAAGTGATTCTCGCCAGTCTCTGCTTAGGGCTACATCAACAGCAAACAAACCATAGAGATAGAACTTAAAACTGCTTTATTGTGTCAAGTTTCAAAGAGCTAGCACAAACCATGTTTGATTTAGAGTTCCAAATATCCCTATAGTTCCATGTATCCCTATAGGAGAAAACAGAGTGAAACCTCAAAATGAAACCGGTTACTGCCAACGAACGGTTTCACCTAGAAGAACGAAATTTGGCGAGCCAAGTGGGATTGGTGTACTGATCATTACCTGAAAGTTTCATCAAGATTGGGTGAAAAAGTGTGTGCTGAGATTTCAGGCAACTCGTAGTTTTTTGGAAGCTTGGCAGGCCCTTTCCATGGAAGTGATTCTCGCCAGTCTCTGCTTAGGGCTACATCAACAGCAAACAAACCATAGAGATAGAACTTGAAACTGCTTTATGGTGTCCAGTTTCAAAGAGCTAGCACAAACAGTGATTGATTTAGAGTTCCAAATACATGTATCCCTATAGGAGAAAACAGAGGGAAACCTCAAAATGAAACCGGTTACTGCCAACGAACGGTTTCACCTAGAAGAACGAAATTTGGCGAGCCAAGTGCGATTGGTGTACTGATCATTATCTGAAAGTTTCATCAAGATTGGGTGAAAAAGTGTGTGCTGAGATTTCAGGCAACTCGTAGTTTTTTGGAAGCTTGGCAGGCCCTTTCCATGAAAGTGATTCTCGCCAGTCTCTGCTTAGGGCTACATCAACAGCAAACAAACCATAGAGATAGAACTTGAAACTGCTTTATGGTGTCAAGTTTCAAAGAGCTAGCACAAACCGTGTTTGATTTAGAGTTCCAAATACATGTATCCCTATAGGAGAAAACAGAGTGAAATATCAAAATGAAACCGGTTACTGCCAACGAACGGTTTCACCTAGAAGAACGAAATTTGGCGAGCCAAGTGGGATTGGTGTACTGATCATTACCTGAAAGTTTCATCAAGATTGTGTGAAAAAGTATGTGCTGAGATTTCAGGCAACTCGTAGTTTTCTGGAAGCTTGGCAGGCCCTTTCCATGAAAGTGATTCTCGCCAGTCTCTGCTTAGGGCTACATCAACAGCAAACAAACCATAGAGATAGAACTTGAAACTGCTTTATGGTGTCAAGTTTCAAAGAGCTAGCACAAACCGTGTTTGATTTAGAGTTCCAAATACATGTATCCCTATAGGAGAAAACAGAGTGAAACCTCAAAATGAAACCGGTTACTGCCAACGAACGGTTTCACCTAGAAGAACGAAATTTGGCGAGCCAAGTGGGATTGGTGTACTGATCATTACCTGAAAGTTTCATCAAGATTGGGTGAAAAAGTGTGTGCTGAGATTTCAGGCAACTCGTAGTTTTTTGGAAGCTTGGCAGGCCCTTTCCATGAAAGTGATTCTCGCCATTCTCTGCTTAGGGCTACATCAACAGCACACAAACCATAGAGATAGAACTTGAAACTGCTTTATGGTGTCAAGTTTCAAAGAGCTAGCACAAACCGTGTTTGATTTAGAGTTCCAAATACATGTATCCCTATAGGAGAAAACAGAGTGAAACCTCAAAATGAAACCGGTTACTGCCAACGAACGGTTTCACCTAGAAGAACGAAATTTGGCGAGCCAAGTGGGATTGGTGTACTGATCATTACCTGAAAGTTTCATCAAGATTGGGTGAAAAAGTGTGTGCTGAGATTTCAGGCAACTCGTAGTTTTTTGGAAGCTTGGCAGGCCCTTTCCATGAAAGTGATTCTCGCCAGTCTCTGCTTAGGGCTACATCAACAGCAAACAAACCATAGAGATAGAACTTGAAACTGCTTTATGGTGTCAAGTTTCAAAGAGCTAGCACAAACCGTGTTTGATTTAGAGTTCCAAATATCCCTATAGTTCCATGTATCCCTATAGGAGAAAACAGAGTGAAACCACAAAATGAAACCGGTTACTGCCAACGAACGGTTTCACCTAGAAGAACGAAATTTGGCGAGCCAAGTGGGATTGGTGTACTGATCATTACCTGAAAGTTTCATCAAGATTGGGTGAAAAAGTGTGTGCTGAGATTTCAGGCAACTCGTAGTTTTTTGGAAGCTTGGCAGGCCCTTCCATGAAAGTGATTCTCGCCAGTCTCTGCTTAGGGCTACATCAACAGCAAACAAACCATAGAGATAGAACTTGAAACTGCTTTATGGTGTCAAGTTTCAAAGAGCTAGCACAAACCGTGTTTGATTTAGAGTTCCAAATACATGTATCCCTATAGGAGAAAACAGAGTGAAACCTCAAAATGAAACCGGTTACTGCCAACGAACGGTTTCACCTAGAAGAACGAAATTTGGCGAGCCAAGTGGGATTGGTGTACTGATCATTACCTGAAAGTTTCATCAAGATTGGGTGAAAAAGTGTGTGCTGAGATTTCAGGCAACTCGTAGTTTTTTGGAAGCTTGGCAGGCCCTTTCCATGAAAGTGATTCTCGCCAGTCTCTGCTTAGGGCTACATCAACAGCAAACAAACCATAGAGATAGAACTTGAAACTGCTTTATGGTGTCAAGTTTCAAAGAGCTAGCACAAACCGTGTTTGATTTAGAGTTCCAAATACATGTATCCCTATAGGAGAAAACAGAGTAAAACCTCAAAATGAAACCGGTTACTGCCAACGAACGGTTTCACCTAGAAGAAGGAAATTTGGCGACCCAAGTGGGATTGGTGCACTGATCATTACCTGAAAGTTTCATCAAGATTGGGTGAAAAAGTGTGTGCTGAGATTTCAGGCAACTCGTAGTTTTTTGGAAGCTTGGCAGGCCCTTTCCATGAAAGTGATTCTCGCCAGTCTCTGCTTAGGGCTACATCAACAGCAAACAAACCATAGAGATAGAACTTGAAACTGCTTTATGGTGTCAAGTTTCAAAGAGCTAGCACAAACCGTGTTTGATTTAGAGTTCCAAATACATGTATCCCTATAGGAGAAAACAGAGTGAAACCTCAAAATGAAACCGGTTACTGCCAACGAACGGTTTCACCTAGAAGAACGAAATTTGGCAAGCCAAGTGGGATTGGTGTACTGATCATTACCTGAAAGTTTCATCAAGATTGGGTGGAAAAGTGTGTGCTGAGATTTCAGGCAACTCGTAGTTTTTTGGAAGCTTGGCAGGCCCTTTCCATGAAAGTGATTCTCGCCAGTCTCTGCTTAGGGCTACATCAACAGCAAACAAACCATAGAGATAGAACTTGAAACTGCTTTATGGTGTCAAGTTTCAAAGAGCTAGCACAAACCGTGTTTGATTTAGAGTTCCAAATACATGTATCCCTATAGGAGAAAACAGAGTGAAACCTCAAAATGAAACCGGTTACTGCCAACGAACGGTTTCACCTAGAAGAACGAAATTTGGCGAGCCAAGTGGGATTGGTGTACTGATCATTACCTGAAAGTTTCATCAAGATTGGGTGAAAAAGTATGTGCTGAGATTTCAGGCAACTCGTAGTTTTCTGGAAGCTTGGCAGGCCCTTTCCATGAAAGTGATTCTCGCCAGTCTCTGCTTAGGGCTACATCAACAGCAAACAAACCATAGAGATAGAACTTGAAACTGCTTTATGGTGTCAAGTTTCAAAGAGCTAGCACAAACCGTGTTTGATTTAGAGTTCCAAATACATGTATCCCTATAGGAGAAAACAGAGTGAAACCTCAAAATGAAACCGGTTACTGCCAACGAACGGTTTCACCTAGAAGAACGAAATTTGGCGAGCCAAGTGGGATTGGTGTACTGATCATTACCTGAAAGTTTCATCAAGATTGGGTGGAAAAGTGTGTGCTGAGATTTCCAGGCAACTCGTAGTTTTTTGGAAGCTTGGCAGGCCCTTTCCATGAAAGTGATTCTCGCCAGTCTCTGCTTAGGGCTACATCAACAGCAAACAAACCATAGAGATAGAACTTGAAACTGCTTTATGGTGTCAAGTTTCAAAGAGCTAGCACAAACCGTGTTTGATTTAGAGTTCCAAATACATGTATCCCTATAGGAGAAAACAGAGTAAAACCTCAAAATGAAACCGGTTACTGCCAACGAACGGTTTCACCTAGAAGAAGGAAATTTGGCGAGCCAAGTGGGATTGGTGCACTGATCATTACCTGAAAGTTTCATCAAGATTGGGTGAAAAGTGTGTGCTGAGATTTCAGGCAACTCGTAGTTTTTTGGAAGCTTGGCAGGCCCTTTCCATGAAAGTGATTCTCGCCAGTCTCTGCTTAGGGCTACATCAACAGCAAACAAACCATAGAGATAGAACTTGAAACTGCTTTCTGGTGTCAAGTTTCAAAGAGCTAGCACAAACCGTGTTTGATTTAGAGTTCCAAATACATGTATCCCTATAGGAGAAAACAGAGTGAAACCTCAAAATGAAACCGGTTACTGCCAACGAACGGTTTCACCTAGAAGAACGAAATTGGCGAGCCAAGTGGGATTGGTGTACTGATCATTACCTGAAAGTTTTCATCAAGATTGGGTGAAAAAGTGGTGTGCTGAGATTTCAGGCAACTCGTAGTTTTTTGGAAGCTTGGGCAGGCCCTTTCCATGAAAGTGATTCTCGCCCATTCTCTGCTTAGGGCTACATCAACAGCACACAAACCATAGAGATAGAACTTGAAACTGCTTTATGGTGTCAAGTTTCAAAGAGCTAGCACAAACCGTGTTTGATTTAGAGTTCCAAATACATGTATCCCTATAGGAGAAAACAGAGTGAAACCTCAAAATGAAACCGGTTACTGCCAACGAACGGTTTCACCTAGAAGAACGAAATTTGGCGAGCCAAGTGGGATTGGTGTACTGATCATTACCTGAAAGTTTCATCAAGATTGGGTGAAAAAGTGTGTGCTGAGATTTCAGGCAACTCGTAGTTTTTTGGAAGCTTGGCAGGCCCTTTCCATGAAAGTGATTCTCGCCAGTCTCTGCTTAGGGCTACATCAACAGCAAACAAACCATAGAGATAGAACTTGAAACTGCTTTATGGTGTCAAGTTTCAAAGAGCTAGCACAAACCGTGTTTGATTTAGAGTTCCAAATATCCCTATAGTTCCATGTATCCCTATAGGAGAAAACAGAGTGAAACCTCAAAATGAAACCGGTTACTGCCAACGAACGGTTTCACCTAGAAGAACGAAATTTGGCGAGCCAAGTGGGATTGGTGTACTGATCATTACCTGAAAGTTTCATCAAGATTGGGTGAAAAAGTGTGTGCTGAGATTTCAGGCAACTCGTAGTTTTTTGGAAGCTTGGCAGGCCCTTTCCATGAAAGTGATTCTCGCCAGTCTCTGCTTAGGGCTACATCAACAGCAAACAAACCATAGAGATAGAACTTGAAACTGCTTTATGGTGTCAAGTTTCAAAGAGCTAGCACAAACCGTGTTTGATTTAGAGTTCCAAATATCCCTATAGTTCCATGTATCCCTATAGGAGAAAACAGAGTGAAACCTCAAAATGAAACCGGTTACTGCCAACGAACGGTTTCACCTAGAAGAACGAAATTTGGCGAGCCAAGTGGGATTGGTGTACTGATCATTACCTGAAAGTTTCATCAAGATTGGGTGAAAAAGTATGTGCTGAGATTTCAGGCAACTCGTAGTTTTTTGGAAGCTTGGCAGGCCCTTTCCATGAAAGTGATTCTCGCCAGTCTCTGCTTAGGGCTACATCAACAGCAAACAAACCATAGAGATAGAACTTGAAACTGCTTTATGGTGTCAAGTTTCAAAGAGCTAGCACAAACCGTGTTTGATTTAGAGTTCCAAATACATGTATCCCTATAGGAGAAAAACAGAGTGAAACCTCAAAATGAAACCGGTTACTGCCAACGAACGGTTTCACCTAGAAGAACGAAATTTGGCGAGCCAAGTGGGATTGGTGTACTGATCATTACCTGAAAGTTTCATCAAGATTGGGTGAAAAAGTGTGTGCTGAGATTTCAGGCAACTCGTAGTTTTTTGGAAGCTTGGCAGGCCCTTTCCATGAAAGTGATTCTCGTCAGTCTCTGCTTAGGGCTACATCAACAGCAAACAAACCATAGAGATAGAACTTGAAACTGCTTTATGGTGTCAAGTTTCAAAGAGCTAGCACAAACCGTGTTTGATTTAGAGTTCCAAATATCCCTATAGTTCCATGTATCCCTAATAGGAGAAAACAGAGTGAAACCTCAAAATGAAACCGGTTACTGCCAAAGAACGGTTTTCACCTAGAAGAACGAAATTTGGCGAGCCAAGTGGAATTGGTGTACTGATCATTACCTGAAAGTTTCATCAAGATTGGGTGAAAAAGTGTGTGCTGAGATTTCAGGCAACTCGTAGTTATTTTGGAAGCTTGGCAGCCCTTTCCATGAAAGTGATTCTCGCCAGTCTCTGCTT
>NW_027525514.1:0-18748 GCF_052094955.1 Ictidomys tridecemlineatus | reverse complement strand
ACACCAAGCCCACTTGGCTCGCCAAATTTCGTTCTTCTAGGTTAAACCGTTCGTTGGCAGTAACCGGTTTCATTTTGAGGTTTCACTCTGTTTTCTCCTATAGGGATACATGTATTTGGAACTCTAAATCAAACACGGTTTGTGCTAGCTCTTTGAAACTTGACACAATAAAGCAGTTTCAGGTTCTATCTCTATGGTTTGTTTGCTGTTGATGTAGCCCTAAGCAGAGACTGGCGAGAATCACTTTCATGGAAAGGGCCTGCCAAGCTTCCAAAAAACTACGAGTTGCCTGAAATCTCAGCAAACACTTTTTCACCCAATCTTGATGATACTTTCAGGTAATGATCAGTACACCAAGCCCACTTGGCTCGCCAAATTTCGTTCTTCTAGGTTAAACCGTTCGTTGGCAGTAACCGGTTTCATTTTGAGGTTTCACTCTGTTTTCTCCTATAGGGATACATGTATTTGGAACTCTAAATCAAACACGGTTTGTGCTAGCTCTTTGAAACTTGACACAATAAAGCAGTTTCAAGTTCTATCTCTATGGTTTGTTTGCTGTTGATGTAGCCCTAAGCAGAGACTGGCGAGAATCACTTTCATGGAAAGGGCCTGCCAAGCTTCCAAAAAACTACGAGTTGCCTGAAATCTCAGCAAACACTTTTTCACC
The DNA here is from genome assembly GCF_052094955.1 of Ictidomys tridecemlineatus. NCBI lineage: Eukaryota > Metazoa > Chordata > Mammalia > Rodentia > Sciuridae > Ictidomys > Ictidomys tridecemlineatus. The sequence goes on along the minus strand of NW_027525514.1, from coordinate 18,081 downwards.
CAATCTTGATGATACTTTCAGGTAATGATCAGTACACCAAGCCCACTTGGCTCGCCAAATTTCGTTCTTCTAGGTTAAACCGTTCCTTGGCAGTAACAGGTTTCATTTTGAGGTTTCACTCTGTTTTCTCCTATAGGGATACATGTATTTGGAACTCTAAATCAAACACGGTTTGTGCTAGCTCTTTGAAACTTGACACAATAAAGCAGTTTCAGGTTCTATCTCTATGGTTTGTTTGCTGTTGATGTAGCCCTAAGCAGAGACTGGCGAGAATCACTTTCATGGAAAGGGCCTGCCAAGCTTCCAAAAAACTACGAGTTGCCTGAAATCTCAGCAAACACTTTTTCACCCAATCTTGATGATACTTTCAGGTAATGATCAGTACACCAATCCCACGTGGCTCGCCAAATTTCGTTCTTCTAGGTTAAACCGTTCATTGGCAGTAACCGGTTTCATTTTGAGGTTTCACTCTGTTTTGTCCTATAGGGATACATGTATTTGGAACTCTAAATCAAACACGGTTTGTGCTAGCTCTTTGAAACTTGACACAATAAAGCAGTTTCAAGTTCTATCTCTATGGTTTGTTTGCTGTTGATGTAGCCCTAAGCAGAGACTGGCGAGAATCACTTTCATGGAAAGGGCCTGCCAAGCTTCCAAAAAACTACGAGTTGCCTGAAATCTCAGCAAACACTTTTTCACCCAATCTTGATGATACTTTCAGGTAATGATCAGTACACCAAGCCCACTTGGCTCGCCAAATTTCGTTCTTCTAGGTTAAACCGTTCGTTGGCAGTAACCGGTTTCATTTTGAGGTTTCACTCTGTTTTCTCCTATAGGGATACATGTATTTGGAACTCTAAATCAAACACGGTTTGTGCTAGCTCTTTGAAACTTGACACAATAAAGCAGTTTCAGGTTCTATCTCTATGGTTTGTTTGCTGTTGATGTAGCCCTAAGCAGAGACTGGCGAGAATCACTTTCATGGAAAGGGCCTGCCAAGCTTCCAAAAAACTACGAGTTGCCTGAAATCTCAGCAAACACTTTTTCACCCAATCTTGATGATACTTTCAGGTAATGATCAGTACACCAAGCCCACTTGGCTCGCCAAATTTCGTCCTTCTAGTTTAAACCGTTCGTTCGCAGTAACAGGTTTCATTTTGAGGTTTCACTCTGTTTTCTCCTATAGGGATACATGTATTTGGAACTCTAAATCAAACACGGTTTTTGCTAGCTCTTTGAAACTTGACACAATAAAGCAGTTTCAAGTTCTATCTCTATGGTTTGTTTGCTGTTCATGTAGCCCTAAGAAGATTCTGGCGAGAATCACTTTCATGGAAAGGGCCTGCCAAGCTTCCAAAAAACTACGAGTTGCCTGAAATCTCAGCAAACACTTTTTCACCCAATCTTGATGATACTTTCAGGTATTGATCAGTACACCAAGCCCACTTGGCTCGCCAAATTTCGTTCTTCTAGGTTAAACCGTTTGTTTGTAGTAACCGTTTTCATTTTGAGGTTTAACTCTGTTTTCTCCTATAGGGATACATGTATTTGGAACTCTAAATCAAACACGGTTTGTGCTAGCTCTTTGAAACTTGACACAATAAAGCAGTTTCAGGTTCTATCTCTATGGTTTGTTTGCTGTTGATGTAGCCCTAAGCAGAGACTGGCGAGAATCACTTTCATGGAAAGGGCCTGCCAAGCTTCCAAAAAACTACGAGTTGCCTGAAATCTCAGCAAACACTTTTTCATCCAATCTTGATGATACTTTCAGGTAATGATCAGTACACCAAGCCCACTTGGCTCGCCAAATTTCGTCCTTCTAGTTTAAACCGTTCGTTCGCAGTAACAGGTTTCATTTTGAGGTTTCACTCTGTTTTCTCCTATAGGGATACATGTATTTGGAACTCTAAATCAAACACGGTTTTTGCTAGCTCTTTGAAACTTGACACAATAAAGCAGTTTCAAGTTCTATCTCTATGGTTTGTTTGCTGTTCATGTAGCCCTAAGAAGATTCTGGCGAGAATCACTTTCATGGAAAGGGCCTGCCAAGCTTCCAAAAAACTACGAGTTGCCTGAAATCTCAGCAAACACTTTTTCACCCAATCTTGATGATACTTTCAGGTATTGATCAGTACACCAAGCCCACTTGGCTCGCCAAATTTCGTTCTTCTAGGTTAAACCGTTTGTTTGTAGTAACCGTTTTCATTTTGAGGTTTAACTCTGTTTTCTCCTATAGGGATACATGTATTTGGAACTCTAAATCAAACACGGTTTGTGCTAGCTCTTTGAAACTTGACACAATAAAGCAGTTTCAGGTTCTATCTCTATGGTTTGTTTGCTGTTGATGTAGCCCTAAGCAGAGACTGGCGAGAATCACTTTCATGGAAAGGGCCTGCCAAGCTTCCAAAAAACTACGAGTTGCCTGAAATCTCAGCAATCACTTTTTCACCCAATCTTGATGATACTTTCAGGTAATGATCAGTACACCAAGCCCACTTGGCTCGCCAAATTTCCTTCTTCTAGGTTAAACCGTTCGTTGGCAGTAACCGGTTTCATTTTGAGGTTTCACTCTGTTTTCGCCTATAGGGATACATGTATTTGGAACTCTAAATCAAACACGGTTTGTGCTAGCTCTTTGAAACTTGACACAATAAAGCAGTTTCAAGTTCTATCTCTATGGTTTGTTTGCTGTTGATGTAGCCCTAAGCAGAGACTGGCGAGAATCACTTTCATGGAAAGGGCCTGCCAAGCTTCCAAAAAACTACGAGTTGCCTGAAATCTCAGCAAACACTTTTTCAGCCAATCTTGATTGTACTTTCAGGTAATGATCAGTACACCAATCCCACTTGGCTCGCCAAATTTCGTTCTTCTAGGTTAAATTGTTCCTTGGCAGTAACAGGTTTCATTTTGAGGTTTCACTCTGTTTTCTCCTATAGGGATACATGTATTTGGAACTCTAAATCAAACACGGTTTGTGCTAGCTCTTGGAAACTTGACACAATAAAGCAGTTTCAGGTTCTATCTCTATGGTTTGTTTGCTGTTGATGTAGCCCTAAGCAGAGACTGCCGAGAATCACTTTCATGGAAAGGGCCTGCTAAGCTTTCAAAAAACTACGAGTTGCCTGAAATCTCAGCAAACACTTTTTCACCCAATCTTGATGATACTTTCAGGTAATGATCAGTACACCAAGCCCACTTGGCTCGCCAAATTTCGTTCTTCTAGGTTAAACCGTTCGTTTGCAGTAACCGTTTTCATTTTGAGGTTTCACTCTGTTTTCTCCTATATGGATACATGTATTTGGAACTCTAAATCAAACACGGTTTGTGCTACCTCTTTGAAACTTGACACAATATAGCAGTTTCAAGTTCTATCTCTATGGTTTGTTTGCTGTTGATGTAGCCCTAAGCAGAGACTGGCGGGAATCGCTTTCCTGGAAATGGCCTGCCAAGCTTCCAAAAAACTACGAGTTGCCTGAAATCTCAGCAAACACTTTTTCATCCAATCTTGATGATACTTTCAGGTAATGATCAGTACACGAAGCCCACTTGGATCGCCAAATTTCGTTCTTCTAGGTTAAACCGTTCGTTGGCAGTAACAGGTTTCATTTTGAGGTTTCACTCTGTTTTCTCCTATAGGGATACATGTATTTGGAACTCTAAATCAAACACGGTTTGTGCTAGCTCTTGGAAACTTGACACAATAAAGCAGTTTCAGGTTCTATCTCTATGGTTTGTTTGCTGTTGATGTAGCCCTAAGCAGAGACTGGCGAGAATCACTTTCATGGAAAGGGCCTGCCAAGCTTCCAAAAAACTACGAGTTGCCTGAAATCTCAGCAAACACTTTTTCATCCAATCTTGATGATACTTTCAGGTAATGATCAGTACACCAATCCCACTTGGCTCGCAAAATTTCGTTCTTCTAGGTTAAACCGTTCGTTTGCAGTAACCGTTTTCATTTTGAGGTTTCACTCTGTTTTCTCCTATAGGGATACATGTATTTGGAACTCTAAATCAAACACGGTTTGTGCTAGCTCTTTGAAACTTGACACAATAAAGCAGTTTAAGGTTCTCTCTCTATGGTTTGTTTGCTGTTGATGTAGCCCTAAGCAGAGACTGGCGAGAATCACTTTCATGGAAAGGGCCTGCCAAGCTTCCAAAAAACTACGAGTTGCCTGAAATCCCAGCAAACACTTTTTCACCCAATCTTGATGATACTTTCAGGTAATGATCAGTACACCAAGCCCACTTGGCTCGCCAAATTTCGTTCTTCTAGGTTAAATTGTTCCTTGGCAGTAACAGGTTTCATTTTGAGGTTTCACTCTGTTTTCTCCCATAGGGATACATGTATTTGGAACTCTAAATCAAACATGGTTTGTGCTAGCTCTTTGAAGTTTGACACAATAAAGCAGTTTCAGGTTCTATCTCTATGGTTTGTTTGCTGTTGATGTAGCCCTAAGCAGAGACTGGCGAGAATCACTTTCATGGAAAGGGCCTGCCAAGCTTCCAAAAAACTACGAGTTGCCTGAAATCTCAGCAAACACTTTTTCACACAATCTTGATGATAATTTCAGGTAATGATCAGTACACCAAGCCCACTTGGCTCGCCAAATTTCGTTCTTCTAGGTTAAACCGTTCGTTCGTAGTAACCGTTTTCATTTTGAGGTTTTACTCTGTTTTGTCCTATAGGGATACATGTATTTGGAACTCTAAATCAAACACGGTTTGTGCTAGCTCTTTGAAACTTGACACAATAAAGCAGTTTCAGGTTCTATCTCTATGGGTTGTTTGTTGTTGATGTAGCCCTAAGCAGAGACTGGCGAGAATCACTTTCATGGAAAGGGCCTGCCAAGCTTCCAAAAACCTACGAGTTGCCTGAAATCTCAGCAAACACTTTTTCACCCAATCTTGATGATACTTTCAGGTAATTATCAGTACACCAATCCCACTTGGCTCGCCAAATATCGTTCTTCTAGGTTAAACCGTTCGTTGGCAGTAACAGGTTTCATTTTGAGGTTTCACTCTGTTTTCTTCTACAGGGATACATGTATTTGGAACTCTAAATCAAACACGGTTTGTGCTAGCTCTTTGAAACTTGACACAATAAAGCAGTTTCAGGTTCTATCTTTATGGTTTGTTTGTTTTTGATGTAGCCCTAAGCAGAGACTGGCGAGAATCACTTTCATGGAAAGGGCCTGCCAAGCTTCCAAAAAACTACGAGTTGCCTGAAATCTCAGCAAACACTTTTTCACCCAATCTTGATGATACTTTCAGGTAATGATCAGTACACCAATCCCACTTGGCTCGCCAAATATCGTTCTTCTAGGTTAAACCGTTCGTTGGCAGTTACAGGTTTCATTTTGAGGTTTCACTCTGTTTTCTTCTACAGGGATACATGTATTTGGAACTCTAAATCAAACACGGTTTGTGCTAGCTCTTTGAAACTTGACACAATAAAGCAGTTTCAGGTTCTATCTCTATGGTTTGTTTGCTGTTGATGTAGCCCTAAGCAGAGACTGGCGAGAATCACTTTCATGGAAAGGGCCTGCCAAGCTTCCAAAAAACTACGAGTTGCCTGAAATCTCAGCAAACACTTTTTCACCCAATCTTGATGATACTTTCAGGTAATGATCAGTACACCAATCCCACTTGGCTCGCCAAATTTCGTTCTTCTAGGTTAAACTGTTCGTTGGCAGTAACAGGTTTCATTTTGAGGTTTCACTCTGTTTTCTCCTATAGGGATACATGTATTTGGAACTCTAAATCAAACACGGTTTGTGATAGCTCTTTGAAACTTGACACAATAAAGCAGTTTCAGGTTCTATCTCTATGGTTTGTTTGCAGTTCATGTAGCCCTAAGCAGAGACTGGCGAGAATCACTTTCATGGAAAGGGCCTGCCAAGCTTCCAAAAAACTACGAGTTGCCTGAAATCTCAGCAAACACTTTTTCAGGCAATCTTGATGATACTTTCAGGTAATGATCAGTACACCAAGCCCACTTGGCTCGCCAAATTTCGTTCTTCTAGGTTAAACCGTTCGTTTGCAGTAACCGTTTTCATTTTGAGGTTTCACTCTGTTTTGTCCTATAGGGATACATATATTTGGAACTCTAAATCAAACACGGTTTGTGCTAGCTCTTTGAAACTTGACACAATAAAGCAGTTTCAGGTTCTATCTTTATGGTTTGTTTGTTGTTGATGTAGCCCTAAGCAGAGACTGGCGAGAATCACTTTCATGGAAAGGGCCTGCCAAGCTTCCAAAAAACTACGAGTTGCCTGAAATCTCAGCAAACACTTTTTCACGCAATCTTGATGATACTTTCAGGTAATGATCAGTACACCAAGCCCACTTGGCTCGCCAAATTTCGTTCTTCTAGGTTAAACCGTTCGTTTGCAGTAACCGTTTTCATTTTGAGGTTTCACTCTGTTTTGTCCTATAGGGATACATATATTTGGAACTCTAAATCAAACACGGTTTGTGCTAGCTCTTTGAAACTTGACACAATAAAGCAGTTTCAGGTTCTATCTTTATGGTTTGTTTGTTGTTGATGTAGCCCTAAGCAGAGACTGGCGAGAATCACTTTCATGGAAAGGGCCTGCCAAGCTTCCAAAAATCTACGAGTTGCCTGAAATCTCAACAATCACTTTTTCACCCAATCTTGATGATACTTTCAGGTAATGATCAGTACACCAATCCCACGTGGCTCGCCAAATTTCGTTCTTCTAGGTTAAACCGTTCATTGGCAGTAACCGGTTTCATTTTGAGGTTTCACTCTGTTTTGTCCTATAGGGATACATGTATTTTCAACTCTAAATCAAACACGGTTTGTGCTAGCTCTTTGAAACTTGACACAATAAAGCAGTTTCAAGTTCTATCTCTATGGTTTGTTTGCTGTTGATGTAGCCCTAAGCAGAGACTGGCGAGAATCACTTTCATGGAAAGGGCCTGCCAAGCTTCCAAAAAACTAAGAGTTGCCTGAAATCTCAGCAAACACTTTTTCACCCAATCTTGATGATACTTTCAGGTAATGATCAGTACACCAAGCCCACTTGGCTCGCCAAATTTCGTTCTTCTAGGTTAAACCGTTCGTTGGCAGTAACCGGTTTCATTTTGAGGTTTCACTCTGTTTTCTCCTATAGGGATACATGTATTTGGAACTCTAAATCAAACACGGTTTGTGCTAGCTCTTTGAAACTTGACACAATAAAGCAGTTTCAGGTTCTATCTCTATGGTTTGTTTGCTGTTGATGTAGCCCTAAGCAGAGACTGGCGAGAATCACTTTCATGGAAAGGGCCTGCCAAGCTTCCAAAAAACTACGAGTTGCCTGAAATCTCAGCAAACACTTTTTCATCCAATCTTGATGATACTTTCAGGTAATGATCAGTACACCAAGCCCACTTGGCTCGCCAAATTTCGTCCTTCTAGTTTAAACCGTTCGTTCGCAGTAACAGGTTTCATTTTGAGGTTTCACTCTGTTTTCTCCTATAGGGATACATGTATTTGGAACTCTAAATCAAACACGGTTTTTGCTAGCTCTTTGAAACTTGACACAATAAAGCAGTTTCAAGTTCTATCTCTATGGTTTGTTTGCTGTTCATGTAGCCCTAAGAAGATTCTGGCGAGAATCACTTTCATGGAAAGGGCCTGCCAAGCTTCCAAAAAACTACGAGTTGCCTGAAATCTCAGCAAACACTTTTTCACCCAATCTTGATGATACTTTCAGGTATTGATCAGTACACCAAGCCCACTTGGCTCGCCAAATTTCGTTCTTCTAGGTTAAACCGTTTGTTTGTAGTAACCGTTTTCATTTTGAGGTTTAACTCTGTTTTCTCCTATAGGGATACATGTATTTGGAACTCTAAATCAAACACGGTTTGTGCTAGCTCTTTGAAACTTGACACAATAAAGCAGTTTCAGGTTCTATCTCTATGGTTTGTTTGCTGTTGATGTAGCCCTAAGCAGAGACTGGCGAGAATCACTTTCATGGAAAGGGCCTGCCAAGCTTCCAAAAAACTACGAGTTGCCTGAAATCTCAGCAATCACTTTTTCACCCAATCTTGATGATACTTTCAGGTAATGATCAGTACACCAATCCCACTTGGCTCGCCAAATTTCGTTCTTCTAGGTTAAATTGTTCCTTGGCAGTAACAGGTTTCATTTTGAGGTTTCACTCTGTTTTCTCCTATAGGGATACATGTATTTGGAACTCTAAATCAAACACGGTTTGTGCTAGCTCTTTGAAATTTGACACAATAAAGCAGTTTCAGGTTCTATCTCTATGGTTTGTTTGCTGTTGATGTAGCCCTAAGCAGAGACTGCCGAGAATCACTTTCATGGAAAGGGCCTGCTAAGCTTTCAAAAAACTACGAGTTGCCTGAAATCTCAGCAAACACTTTTTCACCCAATCTTGATGATACTTTCAGGTAATGATCAGTACACCAAGCCCACTTGGCTCGCCAAATTTCGTTCTTCTAGGTTAAACCGTTCGTTTGCAGTAACCGTTTTCATTTTGAGGTTTCACTCTGTTTTCTCCTATATGGATACATGTATTTGGAACTCTAAATCAAACACGGTTTGTGCTACCTCTTTGAAACTTGACACAATATAGCAGTTTCAAGTTCTATCTCTATGGTTTGTTTGCTGTTGATGTAGCCCTAAGCAGAGACTGGCGGGAATCGCTTTCCTGGAAATGGCCTGCCAAGCTTCCAAAAAACTACGAGTTGCCTGAAATCTCAGCAAACACTTTTTCATCCAATCTTGATGATACTTTCAGGTAATGATCAGTACACGAAGCCCACTTGGATCGCCAAATTTCGTTCTTCTAGGTTAAACCGTTCGTTGGCAGTAACAGGTTTCATTTTGAGGTTTCACTCTGTTTTCTCCTATAGGGATACATGTATTTGGAACTCTAAATCAAACACGGTTTGTGCTAGCTCTTGGAAACTTGACACAATAAAGCAGTTTCAGGTTCTATCTCTATGGTTTGTTTGCTGTTGATGTAGCCCTAAGCAGAGACTGGCGAGAATCACTTTCATGGAAAGGGCCTGCCAAGCTTCCAAAAAACTACGAGTTGCCTGAAATCTCAGCAAACACTTTTTCATCCAATCTTGATGATACTTTCAGGTAATGATCAGTACACCAATCCCACTTGGCTCGCAAAATTTCGTTCTTCTAGGTTAAACCGTTCGTTTGCAGTAACCGTTTTCATTTTGAGGTTTCACTCTGTTTTCTCCTATAGGGATACATGTATTTGGAACTCTAAATCAAACACGGTTTGTGCTAGCTCTTTGAAACTTGACACAATAAAGCAGTTTCAGGTTCTCTCTCTATGGTTTGTTTGCTGTTGATGTAGCCCTAAGCAGAGACTGGCGAGAATCACTTTCATGGAAAGGGCCTGCCAAGCTTCCAAAAAACTACGAGTTGCCTGAAATCTCAGCAAACACTTTTTCACCCAATCTTGATGATACTTTCAGGTAATGATCAGTACACCAAGCCCACTTGGCTCGCCAAATTTCGTTCTTCTAGGTTAAATTGTTCCTTGGCAGTAACAGGTTTCATTTTGAGGTTTCACTCTGTTTTCTCCCATAGGGATACATGTATTTGGAACTCTAAATCAAACATGGTTTGTGCTAGCTCTTTGAAGTTTGACACAATAAAGCAGTTTCAGGTTCTATCTCTATGGTTTGTTTGCTGTTGATGTAGCCCTAAGCAGAGACTGGCGAGAATCACTTTCATGGAAAGGGCCTGCCAAGCTTCCAAAAAACTACGAGTTGCCTGAAATCTCAGCAAACACTTTTTCACACAATCTTGATGATAATTTCAGGTAATGATCAGTACACCAAGCTCACTTGGCTCGCCAAATTTCGTTCTTCTAGGTTAAACCGTTCGTTCGTAGTAACCGTTTTCATTTTGAGGTTATTTTGAGGTTTTAACCTCTGTTTTGTCCTATTAGGGATACATGTATTTGGAACTCTAAATCAAACACGGTTTGTGCTAGCTCTTTGAAACTTGACACAATAAAGCAGTTTCAGGTTCTATCTCTATGGGTTGTTTGTTGTTGATGTAGCCCTAAGCAGAGACTGGCGAGAATCACTTTCATGGAAAGGGCCTGCCAAGCTTCCAAAAACCTACGAGTTGCCTGAAATCTCAGCAAACACTTTTTCACCCAATCTTGATGATACTTTCAGGTAATTATCAGTACACCAATCCCACTTGGCTCGCCAAATATCGTTCTTCTAGGTTAAACCGTTCGTTGGCAGTAACAGCATTTGTTTCACTCTGTTTTCTTCTACAGGGATACATGTATTTGGAACTCTAAATCAAACACGGTTTGTGCTAGCTCTTTGAAACTTGACAAAATAAAGCAGTTTCAGGTTCTATCTTTATGGTGTTTTGTTTTTGATGTAGCCCTAAGCAGAGACTGGCGAGAATCACTTTCATGGAAAGGGCCTGCCAAGCTTCCAAAAAACTACGAGTTGCCTGAAATCTCAGCAAACACTTTTTCACCCAATCTTGATGATACTTTCAGGTAATGATCAGTACACCAATCCCACTTGGCTCGCCAAATATCGTTCTTCTAGGTTAAACCGTTCGTTGGCAGTTACAGGTTTCATTTTGAGGTTTCACTCTGTTTTCTTCTACAGGGATACATGTATTTGGAACTCTAAATCAAACACGGTTTGTGCTAGCTCTTTGAAACTTGACACAATAAAGCAGTTTCAGGTTCTATCTCTATGGTTTGTTTGCTGTTGATGTAGCCCTAAGCAGAGACTGGCGAGAATCACTTTCATGGAAAGGGCCTGCCAAGCTTCCAAAAAACTACGAGTTGCCTGAAATCTCAGCAAACACTTTTTCACCCAATCTTGATGATACTTTCAGGTAATGATCAGTACACCAATCCCACTTGGCTCGCCAAATTTCGTTCTTCTAGGTTAAACTGTTCGTTGGCAGTAACAGGTTTCATTTTGAGGTTTCACTCTGTTTTCTCCTATAGGGATACATGTATTTGGAACTCTAAATCAAACACGGTTTGTGATAGCTCTTTGAAACTTGACACAATAAAGCAGTTTCAGGTTCTATCTCTATGGTTTGTTTGCAGTTCATGTAGCCCTAAGCAGAGACTGGCGAGAATCACTTTCATGGAAAGGGCCTGCCAAGCTTCCAAAAAACTACGAGTTGCCTGAAATCTCAGCAAACACTTTTTCACGCAATCTTGATGATACTTTCAGGTAATGATCAGTACACCAAGCCCACTTGGCTCGCCAAATTTCGTTCTTCTAGTTAAACCGTTCGTTTGCAGTAACCGTTTTCATTTTGAGGTTTCACTCTGTTTTGTCCTATAGGGATACATATATTTGGAACTCTAAATCAAACACGGTTTGTGCTAGCTCTTTGAAACTTGACACAATAAAGCAGTTTCAGGTTCTATCTTTATGGTTTGTTTGTTGTTGATGTAGCCCTAAGCAGAGACTGGCGAGAATCACTTTCATGGAAAGGGCCTGCCAAGGTTCCAAAAAACTACGAGTTGCCTGAAATCTCAGCAAACACTTTTTCACCCAATCTTGATGATATTTCAGGTAATGATCAGTACACCAATCCCACTTGGCTCGCCAAATTTCGTTCTTCTAGGTTAAACCGTTCGTTGGCAGTAACAGGTTTCATTTTGAGGTTTCACTCTGTTTTCTCCTATAGGGATACATGTATTTGGAACTCTAAATCAACACGGTTTGTGCTAGCTCTTTGAAACTTGACACAATGAAGCAGTTTCAGGTTCTATCTCTATGGTTTGTTTGCTGTTGATGTAGCCCTAAGCAGAGACTGTCGAGAATCACTTTCATGGAAAGGGCCTGCCAAGCTTCCAAAAAACTACGAGTTGCCTGAAATCTCAGCAAACACTTTTTCACCCAATCTTGATGATACTTTCAGGTAATGATCAGTACACCAAGCCCACTTGGCTCGCCAAATTTCGTTTTTCTAGGTTAAACCGTTCGTTGGCCGTAACCCGTTTCATTTTGAGGTTTCACTCTGTTTTCTCCTATAGGGATACATGTATTTGGAACTCTAAATCAAACACGGTTTGTGCTAGCTCTTTGAAACTTGACACAATAAAGCAGTTTCAGGTTCTATCTCTATGGTTTGTTTGCTGTTGATGTAGCCCTAAGCAGAGACTTCCGAGAATCGCTTTCATGGAAAGGGCCTGCCAAGCTTCCAAAAAACTACGAGTTGCCTGAAATCTCAGCAAACACTTTTCACCCAATCTTGATGATACTTTCAGGTAATGATCAGTACACCAAGCCCACTTGGCTCGCCAAATTTCGTTCTTCTAGGTTAAACCGTTCGTTGGCAGTAACATTTCATTTTGAGGTTTCACTCTGTTTTCTCCTATAGAGATACATGTATTTGGAACTCTAAATCAAACACGGTTTGTGCTAGCTCTTAGAAACTTGACACAATAAAGCAGTTTCAGGTTCTATCTCTATGGTTTGTTTGCTGTTGATGTAGCCCTAAGCAGACACTGGCGAGAATCGCTTTCATGGAAAGGGCCTGCCAAGCTTCCAAAAAACAACGAGTTGCCTGAAATCTCAGCAAACACTTTTTCACCCAATCTTGATGATACTTTCAGGTAATGATCAGTACACCAATCCCACTTGGCTCGCCAAATTTCGTTCTTCTAGGTTAAACCGTTCGTTGGCAGTAACAGGTTTCATTTTGAGGTTTCACTCTGTTTTCTCCTATAGGGATACATGTATTTGGAACTCTAAATCACACACAATAAAGCAGTTTCAGGTTCTATCTCTATGTTTTGTTTGCTGTTGATGTAGCCCTAAGCAGAGACTGGCGAGAATCACTTTCATGGAAAGGGCCTGCCAAGCTTCCAAAAAACTACGAGTTGCCTGAAATCTCAGCAAACACTTTTTCACCCAATCTTGATGATACTTTCAGGTAATGATCAGTACAACAATCCCACTTGGCTCGCCAAATTTCGTTCTTCTAGGTTAAACCGTTCGTTGGCAGTAACAGGTTTCATTTTGAGGTTTAACTCTGTTTTCTCCTATAGGGATACATGTATTTGGAACTCTAAATCAAACACGGTTTGTGCTAGCTCTTTGAAACTTGACACAATAAAGCAGTTTCAAGTTCTATCTCTATGGTTTGTTTGCTGTTGATGTAGCCCTAAGCAGAGACTGGCGGGAATCGCTTTCATGGAAAGGGCCTGCCAAGCTTCCAAAAAACTACGAGTTGCCTGAAATCTCAGCAAACACTTTTTCACCCAATCTTGATGATACTTTCAGGTAATGATCAGTACACCAATCCGACTTGGCTTGCCAAATTTCGTTCTTCTAGGTTAAATTGTTCCTTGGCAGTAACAGGTTTCATTTTGAGGTTTCACTCTGTTTTCTCCTATAGAGATACATGTATTTGGAACTCTAAATCAAACACGGTTTGTGCTAGCTCTTTGAAACTTGAAACAATAAAGCAGTTTCAGGTTCTATCTCTATGGTTTGTTTGCTGTTGATGTAGCCCTAAGCAGAGACTGGCGAGAATCACTTTCATGGAAAGGGCCTGCCAAGCTTCCAAAAAACTACGAGTTGCCTGAAATCTCAGCAAACACTTTTTCACCCAATCTTGATGATACTTTCAGGTAATGATCAGTACACCAAGCCCACTTGGCTCGCCAAATTTCGTTCTTCTAGGTTAAACCGTTTGTTGGCAGTAACCCGTTTCATTTTGAGGTTTCACTCTGTTTTCTTCTATAGGGATACATGTATTTGGAACTCTAAATCAAACTCGGTTTGTGCAAGCTCTTTGAAACTTGACACAATAAAGCAGTTTCAGGTTCTATCTCTATGGTTTGTTTGCTGTTGATGTAGCCCTAAGCAGAGACTGGCGAGAATCACTTTCATGGAAAGGGCCTGCCAAGCTTCCAAAAAACTACGAGTTGCCTGAAATCTCAGCAAACACTTTTTCACCCAATCTTTATGATACTTTCAGGTAATGATCAGTACACCAAGCCCACTTGGCTCACCAAATTTCGTTCTTCTAGGTTAAACCGTTCGTTAGCAGTAACCGTTTTCATTTTGAGGTTTCACTCTGTTTTCTCCTATAGGGATTCATGTATTTGGAACTCTAAATCAAACACGGTTTGTGCTAGCTCTTTGAAACTTGATATAATAAAGCAATTTCAGGTTCTATCTCTATGGTTTGTTTGCTGTTGATGTAGCCCTAAGCAGAGACTGGCGAGAATCACTTTCATGGAAAGGGCCTGCCAAGCTTCCAAAAAACTACGAGTTGCCTGAAATCTCAGCAAACACTTTTTCACCCAATCTTGATGATACTTTCAGGTAATGATCAGTACACCAATCCCACTTGGCTCGCCAAATTTCGTTCTTCTAGGTTAAACCGTTCGTTGGCAGTAACCGGTTTCATTTTGAGGTTTCACTCTGTTTTGTCCTATAGGAATACATGTATTTGGAACTCTAAATCAAACATGGTTTGTGCTAGCTCTTTGAAACTTGACACAATAAAGCAGTTTCAAGTTCTATCTCTATGGTTTGTTTGCTGTTGATGTAGCCCTAAGCAGAGACTGGCGAGAATCACTTTCATGGAAAGGGCCTGCCAAGCTTCCAAAAAACTACGAGTTGCCTGAAATCTCAGCAAACACTTTTTCACCCAATCTTGATGATACTTTCAGGTAATGATCAGTACACCAAGCCCACTTGGCTCGCCAAATTTCGTTCTTCTAGGTTAAACCGTTCGTTGGCTGTAACAGGTTTAATTTTGAGGTTTCACTCTGTTTTCTCCTATAGGGATACATGTATTTGGAACTCTAAATCAAACACGGTTTGTGCTAGCTCTTTGAAACTTGACACAATAAAGCAGTTTCAGGTTCTATCTCTATGGTTTGTTTGCTGTTGATGTAGCCCTAAGCAGAGACTGGCGAGAATCACTTTCATGGAAAGGGCCTGCCAAGCTTCCAAAAAACTACGAGTTGCCTGAAATCTCAGCAAACACTTTTTCACCCAATCTTGATGATACTTTCAGGTAATGATCAGTACACCAATCCCACTTGGCTCACCAAATTTCGTTCTTCTAGGTTAAACCGTTCGTTGGCAGTAACCGGTTTCATTTTGAGGTTTCACTCTGTTTTGTCCTATAGGAATACATGTATTTGGAACTCTAAATCAAACATGGTTTGTGCTAGCTCTTTGAAACTTGACACAATAAAGCAGTTTCAAGTTCTATCTCTATGGTTTGTTTGCTGTTGATGTAGCCCTAAGCAGAGACTGGCGAGAATCACTTTCATGGAAAGGGCCTGCCAAGCTTCCAAAAAACTACGAGTTGCCTGTAATCTCAGCAAACACTTTTTCACCCAATCTTGATGATACTTTCAGGTAATTATCAGTACACCAAGCCCACTTGGCTCGCCAAATTTCGTTCTTCTAGGTTAAACCGTTCGTTGGCTCTAACAGGTTTCATTTTGAGGTTTCAATCTGTTTTCTCCTATAGGGATACATGTATTTGGAACTCTAAATCAAACACGGTTTGTGCTAGCTCTTTGAAACTTGACACAATAAAGCAGTTTCAGGTTCTATCTCTATGGTTTGTTTGCTGTTGATGTAGCCCTAAGCAGAGACTGGCGAGAATCACTTTCATGGAAAGGGCCTGCCAAGCTTCCAAAAAACTACGAGTTGCCTGAAATCTCAGCAAACACTTTTTCACCCAATCTTGATGATACTTTCAGGTAATGATCAGTACACCAATCCCACTTGGCTCGCCAAATTTCGTTCTTCTAGGTTAAACCGTTCGTTGGCAGTAACCGGTTTCATTTTGAGGTTTCACTCTGTTTTGTCCTATAGGAATACATGTATTTGGAACTCTAAATCAAACATGGTTTGTGCTAGCTCTTTGAAACTTGACACAATAAAGCAGTTTCAAGTTCTATCTCTATGGTTTGTTTGCTGTTGATGTAGCCCTAAGCAGAGACTGGCGAGAATCACTTTCATGGAAATGGCCTGCCAAGCTTCCAAAAAACTACGAGTTGCCTGAAATCTCAGCAAACACTTTTTCACCCAATCTTGATGATACTTTCAGGTAATGATCAGTACACCAATCCCACTTGGCTCGCCAAATTTCGTTCTTCTAGGTTAAACCGTTCGGTGGCAGTAACAGGTTTCATTTTGAGGTTTAACTCTGTTTTCTCCTATAGGGATACATGTATTTGGAACTCTAAATCAAACACGGTTTGTGCTAGCTCTTTGAAACTTGACACAATAAAGCAGTTTCAAGTTCTATCTTTATGGTTTGTTTGCTGTTGATGTAGCCCTAAGCAGAGACTTCCGGGAATCGCTTTCATGGAAAGGGCCTGCCAAGCTTCCAAAAAACTACGAGTTGCCTGAAATCTCAGCAAACACTTTTTCACCCAATCTTGATGATACTTTCAAGTAATGATCAGTACACCAAGCCCACTTTGCTCACCAAATTTCGTTTTTCTAGGTTAA
This sequence comes from Ictidomys tridecemlineatus, assembly GCF_052094955.1. NCBI lineage: Eukaryota > Metazoa > Chordata > Mammalia > Rodentia > Sciuridae > Ictidomys > Ictidomys tridecemlineatus. The sequence continues at coordinate 1,584 of NW_027525514.1, read as the reverse complement.
AGCGTTCGTTGGCAGTAGCCCGTTTCATTTTGAGGTTTCACTCTATTTCTCCTATAGGGATACATGTATTTGGAACTCTAAATCAAACACGGTTTGTGCTAGCTCTTTGAAACTTGACACAATAAAGCAGTTTCAAGTTCTATCTCTATGGTTTGTTTGCTGTTGATGTAGCCCTAAGCAGAGACTGGCGAGAATCACTTTCATGGAAAGGGCCTGCCAAGCTTCCAAAAAACTACGAGTTGCCTGAAATCTCAGCAAACACTTTTTCACCCAATCTTGATGATACTTTCAGGTAATGATCAGTACACCAATCCCACTTGGCTCGCCAAATTTCGTTCTTCTAGGTTAAATTGTTCCTTGGCAGTAACAGGTTTCATTTTGAGGTTTCACTCTGTTTTCTCCTATAGGGATACATGTATTTGGAACTCTAAATCAAACACGGTTTGTGCTAGCTCTTTGAAATTTGACACAATAAAGCAGTTTCAGGTTCTATCTCTATGGTTTGTTTGCTGTTGATGTAGACCTAAGCAGAGACTGGCGAGAATCACTTTCATGGAAAGGGCCTGCCAAGCTTCCAAAAAACTACGAGTTGCCTGAAATCTCAGCAAACACTTTTTCACCCAATCTTGATGATACTTTCAGGTAATGATCAGTACACCAAGCCCACTTGGCTCGCCAAATTTCGTTCTTCTAGGTTAAACCGTTCGTTGGCAGTAACCCGTTTCATTTTGAGGTTTCACTCTGTTTTCTTCTATAAGGATACATGTATTTGGAACTCTAAATCAAACTCGGTTTCTGCAAGCTCTTTGAAACTTGACACAATAAAGCAGTTTCAGGTTCTATCTCTATGGTTTGTTTGCTGTTGATGTAGCCCTAAGCAGAGACTCGCGAGAATCACTTTCATGGAAAGGGCCTGCCAAGCTTCCAAAAAACTACGAGTTGCCTGAAATCTCAGCAAACACTTTTTCACCCAATCTTGATGATACTTTCAGGTAATGATCAGTACACCAATCCCACTTGGCTCGCCAAATTTCGTTCTTCTAGGTTAAACCGTTCGTTGGCAGTAACAGGTTTCATTTTGAGGTTTAACTCTGTTTTCTCCTATAGGGATACATGTATTTGGAACTCTAAATCAAACACGGTTTGTGCTAGCTCTTTGAAACTTGACACAATAAAGCAGTTTCAAGTTCTATCTCTATGGTTTGTTTGCTGTTGATGTAGCCCTAAGCAGAGACTGGCGAGAATCACTTTCATGGAAAGGGCCTGCCAAGCTTCCAAAAAACTACGAGTTGCCTGAAATCTCAGCAAACACTTTTTCACCCAATCTTGATGATACTTTCAGGTAATGATCAGTACACCAATCCGACTTGGCTTGCCAAATTTCGTTCTTCTAGGTTAAATTGTTCCTTGGCAGTAACAGGTTTCATTTTGAGGTTTCACTCTGTTTTCTCCTATAGGGATACATGTATTTGGAACTCTAAATCAAACACGGTTTGTGCTAGCTCTTTGAAACTTGACACAATAAAGCAGTTTCAGGTTCTATCTCTATGGTTTGTTTGCTGTTGATGTAGCCCTAAGCAGAGA
>NW_027525513.1:0-18756 GCF_052094955.1 Ictidomys tridecemlineatus | reverse complement strand
TTCCAAATACATGTATCCCTATAGGAGAAAACAGACTGAAACCTCAAAATGAAACCGGTTACTGCCAACGAACGGTTTCACCTAGAAGAACGAAATTTGGCGAGCCAAGTGGGATTGTGTACTGATTATTACCTGAAAGTTTCATCAAGATTGGGTGAAAAAGTGTGTGCTGAGATTCAGGCAACTCGTAGTTTTTTGGAAGCTTGGGCAGGCCCTTTCCATGAAAGTGATTCTCGCCAGTCTCTGCTTAGGGCTACATCAACAGCAAACAAACCATAGAGATAGAACTTGAAACTGCTTTATGGTGTCAAGTTTCAAAGAGCTAGCACAAACCGTGTTTGATTTAGAGAAATACATGTATCCCTATAGGAGGAAAACACAGTGAAAACCTCAAAATGAAACCGGTTACTGCCAACGAACGGTTTCACCTAGAAGAACGAAATTTGGCGAGCCAAGTGGGATTGGTGTACTGATCATTACCTGAAAGTTTCATCAAGATTGGGTGAAAAAGTGTGTGCTGAGATTTCAGGCAACTCGTAGTTTTTTGGAAGCTTGGCAGGCCCTTTCCATGAAAGTGATTCTCGCCAGTCTCTGCTTAGGGCTACATCAACAGCAAACAAACCATAGAGATAGAACTTGAAAACTGCTTTATGGTGTCAAGTTTCAAAGAGCTAGCACAAACCGTGTTTGATTTAGAGTTCCAAATACATGTATCCCTATAGGAGAAAACAGATTGAAACCTCAAAATGAAACCGGTTACTGCCAACGAACGGGTTTCACCTAGAAGAACGAAATTTGGCAAGCCAAGTGGGATTGGTGTACTGATCGTTACCTGAAAGATTCATCAAGATTGGGTGAAAAGTGTGTGCTGAGATTTCAGGCAACTCGTAGTTTTTGGAAGCTTGGCAGGCCCTTTCCGTGAAAGAGATTCTCGCCAGTTTCTGCTTAGGGCTACATCAACAGCAAACAAACCATAGAGATAGAACTTGAAACTGCTTTATGGTGTCAAGTTTCAAAGAGCTAGCACAAACCGTGTTTGATTTAGAGTTCCAAATACATGTATCCCTATAGGAGAAAACAGAGTGAAACCTCAAAAATGAAACCAGTTACTGCCAATGAACGGTTTCAGCTAGAAGAAAGAAATTTGGCGAGCCAAGTGGGATTGGTGTACTGATCATTACCTGAAAGTTTCATCAAGGTTGGGTGAAAAAGTGTGTGCTGAAATTTCAGGCAACTCGTAGTTTTTTGGAAGCGTGGAAGGCCCTTTCCATGAAAGTGATTCTCGCCAGTCTCTGCTTAGGGCTACATCAACAGCAAACAAACCATAGAGATAGAACTTGAAACTGCTTTATGGTGTCAAGTTTCAAAGAGCTAGCACAAACTGTGTTTGATTTAGAGTTCCAAATACATGTATCCCTATAGGAGAAAACAGAGTGAAACCTCAAAATGAAACCGGTTACTGCCAAGGAACGGTTTCACCTAGAAGAACGAAATTTGGCGAGCCAAGTGGGATTGGGGTACTGATTATTACCTGAAAGTTTCATCAAGGTTGGGTGAAAAAGTGTGTGCTGAGATTTCAGGCAACTCGTAGTTTTTTGGAAGCTTGGCAGGCCCTTTCTATGAAAGTGATTCTCGCCAGTATCTGCTTAGGGCTACATCAACAGCAAACAAACCATAGAGATAGAACTTGAAACTGCTTTATGGTGTCAAGTTTCAAAGAGCTAGCACAAACCGTGTTTGATTTAGAGTTCCAAATACATGTATCCCTATAGGAGAAAACAGAGTGAAACCTCAAAATGAAACCGGTTACTGCCAACGAACGGTTTCACCTAGAAGAACGAAATTTGGCGAGCGAAGTGGGATTGGTGTACTGATCATTACCTGAAAGTTTCATCAAGATTGGGTGAAAAAGTGTGTGCTGAGATTTCAGGCAACTCGTAGTTTTTTGGAAGCTTGGCAGGCCCTTTCCATGAAAGTGATTCTCGCCAGTCTCTGCTTAGGGCTACATCAACAGCAAACAAACCATAGAGATAGAACTTAAAACTGCTTTATGGTGTCAAGTTTCAAAGAGCTAGCACAAACCGTGTTTGATTTAGAGTTCCAAATACATGTATCCCTATAGGAGAAAACAGAGTGAAACCTCAAAATTAAACCGGTTACTGCCAACGAACGGTTTCACCTAGAAGAACGAAATTTGGCGAGCCAAGTGGGATTGGTGTACTGATCGTTACCTGAAAGTTTCATCAAGATTGGGTGAAAAAGTGTGTGCTGAGATTTCAGGCAACTCGTAGTTTTTTGGAAGCTTGGCAGGCCCTTTCTGTGAAAGAGATTCTCGCCAGTCTCTGCTTAGGGCTACATCAACAGCAAACAAACCATAGAGATAGAACTTGAAACTGCTTTATGGTGTCAAGTTTCAAAGAGCTAGCACAAACCGTGTTTGATTTAGAGTTCCAAATACATGTATCCCTATAGGAGAAAACAGAGTGAAACCTCAAATGAAACCGGTTACTGCCAACGAACGGTTTCACCTAGAAGAACGAAATTTGGCGAGCCAAGTGGGATTCGTGTACTGATCGTTACCTGAAAGTTTCATCAAGATTGGGTGAAAAAGTGTGTGCTGAGATTTCAGGCAACTCGTAGTTTTTTGGAAGCTTGGAAGGCCCTTTCCATGAAAGTGATTCTCGCCAGTCTATGCTTAGGGCTACATCAACAGCAAACAAACCATAGAGATAGAACTTGAAACTGCTTTATGGTGTCAAGTTTCAAAGAGCTAGCACAAACCGTGTTTGATTTAGAGTTCCAAATACATGTATCCCTCTAGGAGAAAACAGAGTGAAACCTCAAAATGAAACCGGTTACTGCCAACGAACGGTTTCACCTAGAAGACGAAATTTGGCGAGCCAAGTGGGATTGGTGTACTGATCATTACCTGAAAGTTTCATCAAGATTGGGTGAAAAAGTGTGTGCTGAGATTTCAGGCAACTCGTAGTTTTTTGGAAGCTTGGCAGGCCCTTTCCATTACAGTGATTCTCGCCAGTCTCTGCTTAGGGCTACATCAACAGCAAACAAACCATAGAGATAGAACTTGAAACTGCTTATGGTGTCAAGTTTCAAAGAGCTAGCACAAACCGTGTTTGATTTAGAGTTCCAAATACATGTATCCCTATAGGAGAAAACAGAGTGAAACCTCAAAATGAAACCGGTTACTGCCAACGAACGGTTTCACCTAGAAGAACGAAATTTGGCGAGCCAAGTGGGATTGGTGTACTGATCATTACCTGAAAGTTTCATCAAGGTTGGGTGAAAAAGTGTGTGCTGAGATTTCAAGCAACTCGTAGTTTTTTAGAAGCTTGGCAGGCCCTTTCCATGAAAGTGCTTCTCGCCAGTCTCTGCTTAGGGCTACATCAACAGCAAACAAACCATAGAGATAGAACTTGAAACTGCTTTATGGTGTCAAGTTTCAAAGAGCTAGCACAAACCGTGTTTGATTAAGAGTTCCAAATACATGTATCCCTATAGGAGAAAACAGAGTGAAACCTCAAAATGAAACCCGTTACTGCCAACGAACTGTTTCACCTAGAAGAACGAAATTTGGCAAGCCAAGTGGGATTGGTGTACTGATCATTACCTGAAAGTTTCATCAAGGTTGGGTGAAAAAGTGTGTGCTGAGATTTCAGGCAACTCGGAGTTTTTTGGAAGCTTGGCAGGCCCTTTCCATGAAAGTGATTCTCGCCAGTCTCTGCTTAGGGCTACATCAACAGCAAACAAACCATAGAGATAGAACTTGAAACTGCTTTATGGTGTCAAGTTTCAAAGAGCTAGCACAAACCGTGTTTGATTTAGAGTTCCAAATACATGTATCCCTATAGGAGAAAACAGAGTGAAACCTCAAAATGAAACCGGTTACTGCCAACGAACGGTTTCACCTAGAAGAAAGAAATTTGGCGAGCCAAGTGGGATTGGTGTACTGATCATTACCTGAAAGTTTCATCAAGGTTGGGTGAAAAAGTGTGTGCTGAAATTTCAGGAACTCGTAGTTTTTTTGGAAGCTTGGCAGGCCCTTTCATGAAAGTGATTCTCGCCAGTCTCTGCTTAGGGCTACATCAACAGCAAAGAAACCATAGAGATAGAACTTGAAACTGCTTTATGGTGTCAAGTTTCAAAGAGCTAGCACAAACCGTGTTGATTTAGAGTTCCAAATACATGTATCCCTATAGGAGAAAACAGAGTGAAACCTCAAAATGAAACCGGTTACTGCCAATGAAAGGTTTCACCTAGAAGAACGAAATTTGGCGAGCCAAGTGGGATTGGTGTACTGATCATTACCTGAAAGTTTCATCAAGGTTGGGTGAAAAAGTGTGTGCTGAGATTTCGGGCAACTCGTAGTTTTTTGGAAGCTTGGCAGGCCCTTTCCATGAAGGTGATTCTCGCCAGTCTCTGCTTAGGGCTACATCAACAGCAAACAAACCATAAAGATAGAACTTGAAACTGCTTAATGGTGTCAAGTTTCAAGAGCTAGCACAAACCGTGTTTGATTTAGAGTTCCAAATACATGTATCCCTATAGGAGAAAAGAGAGTGAAACCTCAAAATGAAACCGGTTACGGCCAACGAACGGTTTCACCTAGAAGAAAGAAATTTGGCGAGCCAAGTGGGATTGGTGTACTGATCATTACCTGAAAGTTTCATCAAGGTTGGGTGAAAAAGTGTGTGCTGAAATTTCAGGCAACTCGTAGTTTTTTGGAAGCTTGGCAGGCCCCTTTCCATGAAAGTGATTCTCGCCAGTCTCTGCTTAGGGCTACATCAACAGCAAACAAACCATAGAGACAGAACTTGAAACTGCTTTATGGTGTCAAGTTTCAAAGAGCTAGCACAAACCGTGTTTGATTTAGAGTTCCAAATACATGTATCCCTATAGGAGAAAACAGAGTGAAACCTCAAAATGAAACCGGTTACTGCCAACGAACTGTTTCACCTAGAAGAACGAAATTTGGCGAGCCAAGTGGGATTGGTGTACTGATCATTACCTGAAAGTTTCATCAAGGTTGGGTGAAAAAGTGTGTGCTGAGATTTCAGGCAACTCGTCGGTTTTTTGGAAGCTTGGCAGGCCCTTTCCATGAAAGTGATTCTCGCCAGTCTCTGCTTAGGGCTACATCAACAGCAAACAAACCATAGAGACAGGAACTTGAAACTGCTTTATGGTGTCAAGTTTCAAAGAGCTAGCACAAACCGTGTTTGATTTAGAGTTCCAAATACATGTATCCCTATAGGAGAAACAGAGTGAAACCTCAAAATGAAACCGGTTACTGCCAACGAACGGTTTCACCTAGAAGAAAGAAATTTGGCGAGCCAAGTGGGATTGGTGTACTGATCATTACCTGAAAGTTTCATCAAGGTTGGGGTGAAAAAGTGTGTGCTGAAATTTCAGGCAACTCGTAGTTTTTGGAAGCTTGGCAGGCCCTTTCCATGAAAGTGATTCTCGCCAGTCTCTGCTTAGGGCTACATCAACAGCAAACAAACCATAGAGATAGAACTTGAAACTGCTTTATGGTGTCAAGTTTTCAAAGAGCTAGCACAAACCGTGTTTGATTTAGAGTTCCAAATACATGTATCCCTATAGGAGAAAACAGAGTGGAAACCTCAAAATGAAACCGGTTACTGCCAACGAACGGTTTCACCTAGAAGAACGAAATTTGGCGAGCCAAGTGGGATTGGTGTACTGATCATTACCTGAAAGTTTCATCAAGGTTGGGTGAAAAAGTGTGTGCTGAGATTTCAAGAAACTCGTAGTTTTTGGAAGCTTGGCAGGCCCTTTCCATGAAAGTGATTCTCGCCAGTCTCTGCTTAGGGCTACATCAACAGCAAACAAACCATAGAGATAGAACTTGAAACTGCTTTATGGTGTCAAGTTTCAAAGAGCTAGCACAAACCGTGTTTGATTTAGAGTTCCAAATACATGTATCCCTATAGGAGAAAACAGAGTGAAACCCTCAAAATGAAACCGGTTACTGCCAACGAACGGTTTCACCTAGAAGAACGAAATTTGGCGAGCCAAGTGGGATTGGTGTACTGATCATTACCTGAAAGTTTCATCAAGGTTGGGTGAAAAAGTGTGTGCTGAGATTTCAAGCAACTCGTAGTTTTTTGGAAGCTTGGCAGGCCCTTTCTATGAAAGTGATTCTCGCCAGTCTCTGCTTAGGGCTACATCAACAGCAAACAAACCATAGAGATAGAACTTGAAACTGCTTTATGGTGTCAAGTTTCAAAGAGCTAGCACAAACCGTGTTTGATTAAGAGTTTCCAAATACATGTATCCCTATAGGAGAAAACAGAGTGAAACCTCAAAAGGAAACCGGTTACTGCCAACGAACGGTTTCACCTAGAAGAACGAAATTTGGCGAGCCAAGTGGGATTGGTGTACTGATCATTACCTGAAAGTTTCATCAAGGTTGGGTGAAAAAAGTGTGTGCTGAGATTTCAGGCAACTCGTCGTTTTTTGGAAGCTTGGCAGGCCCTTTCCATGAAAGTGATTCTCGCCAGTCTCTGCTTAGGGCTACATCAACAGCAAACAAACCATAGAGACAGAACTTGAAACTGCTTTATGGTGTCAAGTTTCAAAGAGCTAGGCACAAACCGTGTTTGATTTAGAGTTCCAAATACATGTATCCCTATAGGAGAAAACAGAGTGAAACCTCAAAATGAAACCGGTTACTGCCAACGAACGGTTTCACCTAGAAGAAAGAAATTTGGCGAGCCAAGTGGGATTGGTGTACTGATCATTACCTGAAAGTTTCATCAAGGTTGGGTGAAAAAGTGTGTGCTGAAATTTCAGGCAACTCGTAGTTTTTTGGAAGCTTGGCAGGCCCTTTCCATGAAAGTGATTCTCGCCAGTCTCTGCTTAGGGCTACATCAACAGCAAACAAACCATAGAGATAGAACTTGAAACTGCTTTATGGTGTCAAGTTTCAAAGAGCTAGCACAACCGTGTTTGATTTAGAGTTCCAAATACATGTATCCCTATAGGAGAAAACAGAGTGAAACCTCAAAATGAAACCGGTTACTGCCAACGAACGGTTTCACCTAGAAGAACGAAATTTGGCGAGCCAAGTGGGATTGGTGTACTGATCATTACCTGAAAGTTTCATCAAGGTTGGGTGAAAAAGTGGTGTGCTGAGATTTCAAGAAACTCGTAGTTTTTTGGAAGCTTGGCAGGCCCTTTCCATGAAAGTGATTCTCGCCAGTCTCTGCTTAGGGCTACATCAACAGCAAACAAACCATAGAGATAGAACTTGAAACTGCTTTATGGTGTCAAGTTTCAAAGAGCTAGCACAAACCGTGTTTGATTAAGAGTTCCAAATACATGTATCCCTATAGGAGAAAACAGAGTGAAACTCAAAAGGAAACCGGTTACTGCCAACGAACGGTTTCACCTAGAAGAACGAAATTTGGCGAGCCAAGTGGGATTGGTGTACTGATCATTACCTGAAAGTTTCATCAAGATTGGGTGAAAAAGTGTGTGCTGAGATTTCAGGCAACTCGAAGTTTTTTGGAAGCTTGGCAGGCCCTTTCCATGAAAGTGATTCTCGCCAGTCTCTGCTTAGGGCTACATCAACAGCAAACAAACCATAGAGATAGAACTTGAAACTTCTTTATGGTGTCAAATTTCAAAGAGCTAGCACAAACCGTGTTTGATTTAGAGTTCCAAATACATGTATTTCTATAGGAGAAAACAGAGTGAAACCTCAAAATGAAACCGGTTACTGCCAACGAACGGTTTCACCTAGAAGAACGAAATTTGGCGAGCCAAGTGGGATTGGTGTACTGATCATTACCTGAAAGTTTCATCAAGGTTGGGTGAAAAAGTGTGTGCTGAGATTTCCGGCAACTCGTAGTTTTTTGGAAGCTTGGCAGGCCCCTTTCCATGAAAGTGATTCTCGCCAGTCTCTGCTTAGGGCTACATCAACAGCAAACAAACCATAGACATAGAACTTGAAACTGCTTTATGGTGTCAAGTTTCAAAGAGCTAGCACAAACCGTGTTTGATTTTAGAGTTCCAAATACATGTATCCCTATAGGAGAAAACAGAGTGAAACCTCATAATGAAACCACCGGTTACTGCCAACGAACGGTTTCACCTAGAAGAACGAAGTTTGGCGAGCCAAGTGGGATTGGTGTACTGATCATTACCTGAAAGTTTCATCAAGGTTGGGTGAAAAAGTGTGTGCTGAGATTTCAGGCAACTCGTAGTTTTTTGGAAGCTTGGCAGGCCCTTTCCATGAAAGTGATTCTCGCCAGTCTCTGCTTAGGGCTACATCAACAGCAAACAAACCATAGACATAGAACTTAAAACTGCTTTATGGTGTCAATTTCAAAGAGCTAGCACAAACCGTGTTTGATTTAGAGTTCCAAATACATGTATCCCTCTAGGAGAAAACAGAGTGAAACCTCAAAAGGAAACCGGTTACTGCCAACGAACGGTTTCACCTAGAAGAACGAAATTTGGCGAGCCAAGTGGGATTGGTGTACTGATCATTACCTGAAAGTTTCATCAAGATTGGGTGAAAAAGTGTGTGCTGAGATTTCAGGCAACTCGTAGTTTTTTGGAAGCTTGGCAGGCCCTTTCCATGAAAGTGATTCTCGCCAGTCTCTGCTTAGGGCTACATCAACAGCAAACAAACCATAGAGATAGAACTTGAAACTGCTTTATGGTGTCAAGTTTCAAAGAGCTAGCACAAACCGTGTTTGATTTAGAGTTCCAAATACATGTATCCCTATAGGAGAAAACAGAGTGAAACCTCAAAATGAAACCGGTTACTGCCAACGAACGGTTTCACCTAGAAGAACGAAATTTGGCGAGCCAAGTGGGATTGGTGTACTGATCATTACCTGAAAGTTTCATCAAGGTTGGGTGAAAAAGTGTTTGCTGAGATTTCCGGCAACTCGTAGTTTTTTGGAAGCTTGGCAGGCCCTTTCCATGAAAGTGATTCTCGCCAGTCTCTGCTTAGGGCTACATCAACAGCAAACAAACCATAGACATAGAACTTGAAACTGCTTTATGGTGTCAAGTTTCAAAGAGCTAGCACAAACCGTGTTTGATTTAGAGTTCCAAATACATGTATCCCTATAGGAGAAAACAGAGTGAAACCTCATAATGAAACCGGTTACTGCCAACGAACGGTTTCACCTAGAAGAACGAAGTTTGGCGAGCCAAGTGGGATTGGTGTACTGATCATTACCTGAAAGTTTCATCAAGGTTGGGTGAAAAAGTGTGTGCTGAGATTTCAGGCAACTCGTAGTTTTTTGGAAGCTTGGCAGGCCCTTTCCATGAAAGTGATTCTCGCCAGTCTCTGCTTAGGGCTACATCAACAGCAAACAAACCATAGACATAGAACTTAAAACTGCTTTATGGTGTCAATTTCAAAGAGCTAGCACAAACCGTGTTTGATTTAGAGTTCCAAATACATGTATCCCTCTAGGAGAAAACAGAGTGAAACCTCAAAAGGAAACCGGTTACTGCCAACGAACGGTTTCACCTAGAAGAACGAAATTTGGCGAGCCAAGTGGGATTGGTGTACTGATCATTACCTGAAAGTTTCATCAAGATTGGGTGAAAAAGTGTGTGCTGAGATTTCAGGCAACTCGTAGTTTTTTGGAAGCTTGGCAGGCCCTTTCCATGAAAGTGATTCTCGCCAGTCTCTGCTTAGGGCTACATCAACAGCAAACAAACCATAGAGATAGAACTTGAAACTGCTTTATGGTGTCAAGTTTCAAAGAGCTAGCACAAACCGTGTTTGATTTAGAGTTCCAAATACATGTATCCCTATAGGAGAAAACAGAGTGAAACCTCAAAATGAAACCGGTTACTGCCAACGAACGGTTTCACCTAGAAGAACGAAATTTGGCGAGCCAAGTGGGATTGGTGTACTGATCATTACCTGAAAGTTTCATCAAGGTTGTGTGAAAAAGTGTGTGCTGACATTTCAGGCAACTCGTAGTTTTTTGAAAGCTTGGCAGGCCCTTTCCATGAAAGTGATTCTCGCCAGTCTCTGCTTAGGGCTACATCAACAGCAAACAAACCATAGAAATAGAACTTGAAACTGCTTTATGGTGTCAAGTTTCAAAGAGCTAGCACAAACCGTGTTTGATTTAGAGTTCCAAATACATGTATCCCTATAGGAGAAAACAGAGTGAAACCTCAAAATGAAACCGGTTACTGCCAACGAACGGTTTCACCTAGAAGAACGAAATTTGGCGAGCCAAGTGGGATTGTTGTACTGATCATTACCTGAAAGTTTCATCAAGATTGGGTGAAAAAGTGTGTGCTGAGATTTCAGGCAACTCGTAGTTTTTTGGAAGCTTGGAAGGCCCTTTCCATGAAAGTGATTCTCGCCAGTCTCTGCTTAGGGCTACATCAACAGCAAACAAACCATAGAGATAGAACTTGAAACTGCTTTATGGTGTCAAGTTTCAAAGAGCTAGCACAAACCGTGTTTGATTTAGAGTTCCAAATACATGTATTTCTATAGGAGAAAACAGAGTGAAACCTCAAAATGAAACCGGTTACTGCCAACGAACGGTTTCACCTAGAAGAACGAAATTTGGCGAGCCAAGTGGGATTGGTGTACTGATTATTACCTGAAAGTTTCATCAAGGTTGGGTGAAAAAGTGTTTGCTGAGATTTCCGGCAACTCGTAGTTTTTTGGAAGCTTGGCAGGCCCTTTCCATGAAAGTGATTCTCTCCAGTCTCTGCTTAGGGCTACATCAACAGCAAACAAACCATAGACATAGAACTTGAAACTGCTTTATGGTGTCAAGTTTCAAAGAGCTAGCACAAACCGTGTTTGATTTAGAGTTCCAAATACATGTATCCCTATAGGAGAAAACAGAGTGAAACCTCAAAATGAAACCGGTTACTGCCAACGAACGGTTTCACCTAGAAGAACGAAATTTGGCGAGCCAAGTGGGATTGGTGTACTGATCATTACCTGAAAGTTTCATCAAGATTGGGTGAAAAAGTGTGTGCTGAGATTTCAGGCAACTCGTAGTTTTTTGGAAGCTTGGCAGGCCCTTTCCATGAAAGTGATTCTCGCCACTCTCTGCTTAGGGCTACATCAACAGCAAACAAACCATAGACATAGAACTTGAAACTGCTTTATGGTGTCAAGTTTCAAAGAGCTAGCACAAACCGTGTTTGATTTAGAGTTCCAAATACATGTATTTCTATAGGAGAAAACAGAGTGAAACCTCAAAATGAAACCGGTTACTGCCAACGAACGGTTTCACCTAGAAGAACGAAATTTGGCGAGCCAAGTGGGATTGGTGTACTGATTATTACCTGAAAGTTTCATCAAGGTTGGGTGAAAAAGTGTTTGCTGAGATTTCCGGCAACTCGTAGTTTTTTGGAAGCTTGGCAGGCCCTTTCCATGAAAGTGATTCTCGCCAGTCTCTGCTTAGGGCTACATCAACAGCAAACAAACCATAGAAATAGAACTTGAAACTGCTTTATGGTGTCAAGTTTCAAAGAGCTAGCACAAACCGTGTTTGATTTAGAGTTCCAAATACATGTATCCCTATAGGAGAAAACAGAGTGAAACCTCAAAATGAAACCGGTTACTGCCAACGAACGGTTTCACCTAGAAGAACGAAATTTGGCGAGCCAAGTGGGATTGGTGTACTGATCATTACCTGAAAGTTTCATCAAGGTTGTGTGAAAAAGTGTGTGCTGACATTTCAGGCAACTCGTAGTTTTTTGAAAGCTTGGCAGGCCCTTTCCATGAAAGTGATTCTCGCCAGTCTCTGCTTAGGGCTACATCAACAGCAAACAAACCATAGAAATAGAACTTGAAACTGCTTTATGGTGTCAAGTTTCAAAGAGCTAGCACAAACCGTGTTTGATTTAGAGTTCCAAATACATGTATCCCTATAGGAGAAAACAGAGTGAAACCTCAAAATGAAACCGGTTACTGCCAACGAACGGTTTCACCTAGAAGAACGAAATTTGGCGAGCCAAGTGGGATTGGTGTACTGATCATTACCTGAAAGTTTCATCAAGATTGGGTGAAAAAGTGTGTGCTGAGATTTCAGGCAACTCGTAGTTTTTTGGAAGCTTGGAAGGCCCTTTCCATGAAAGTGATTCTCGCCAGTCTCTGCTTAGGGCTACATCAACAGCAAACAAACCATAGAGATAGAACTTGAAACTGCTTTATGGTGTCAAGTTTCAAAGAGCTAGCACAAACCGTGTTTGATTTAGAGTTCCAAATACATGTATTTCTATAGGAGAAAACAGAGTGAAACCTCAAAATGAAACCGGTTACTGCCAACGAACGGTTTCACCTAGAAGAACGAAATTTGGCGAGCCAAGTGGGATTGGTGTACTGATTATTACCTGAAAGATTCATCAAGGTTGGGTGAAAAAGTGTTTGCTGAGATTTCCGGCAACTCGTAGTTTTTTGGAAGCTTGGCAGGCCCTTTCCATGAAAGTGATTCTCTCCAGTCTCTGCTTAGGGCTACATCAACAGCAAACAAACCATAGACATAGAACTTGAAACTGCTTTATGGTGTCAAGTTTCAAAGAGCTAGCACAAACCGTGTTTGATTTAGAGTTCCAAATACATGTATCCCTATAGGAGAAAACAGAGTGAAACCTCAAAATGAAACCGGTTACTGCCAACGAACGGTTTCACCTAGAAGAACGAAATTTGGCGAGCCAAGTGGGATTGGTGTACTGATCATTACCTGAAAGTTTCATCAAGATTGGGTGAAAAAGTGTGTGCTGAGATTTCAGGCAACTCGTAGTTTTTTGGAAGCTTGGCAGGCCCTTTCCATGAAAGTGATTCTCGCCACTCTCTGCTTAGGGCTACATCAACAGCAAACAAACCATAGACATAGAACTTGAAACTGCTTTATGGTGTCAAGTTTCAAAGAGCTAGCACAAACCGTGTTTGATTTAGAGTTCCAAATACATGTATTTCTATAGGAGAAAACAGAGTGAAACCTCAAAATGAAACCGGTTACTGCCAACGAACGGTTTCACCTAGAAGAACGAAATTTGGCGAGCCAAGTGGGATTGGTGTACTGATTATTACCTGAAAGTTTCATCAAGGTTGGGTGAAAAAGTGTTTGCTGAGATTTCCGGCAACTCGTAGTTTTTTGGAAGCTTGGCAGGCCCTTTCCATGAAAGTGATTCTCGCCAGTCTCTGCTTAGGGCTACATCAACAGCAAACAAACCATAGATATAGAACTTGAAACTGCTTTATGGTGTCAAGTTTCAAAGAGCTAGCACAAACCGTGTTTGATTTAGAGTTCCAAATACATGTATCCCTATAGGAGAAAACAGAGTGAAACCTCAAAATGAAACCGGTTACTGCCAACGAACGGTTTCACCTAGAAGAACGAAATTTGGCGAGCCAAGTGGGATTGGTGTACTGATCATTACCTGAAAGTTTCATCAAAATTGGGTGAAAAAGTGTGTGCTGAGATTTCAGGCAACTCGTAGTTTTTTGGAAGCTTGGCAGGCCCTTTCCATGAAAGTGATTCTCGCCAGTCTCTGCTTAGGGCTACATCAACAGCAAACAAACCATAGAGATAGAACTTGAAACTGCTTTATGGTGTCAAGTTTCAAAGAGCTAGCACAAACCGTGTTTGATTTAGAGTTCCAAATACATGTATCCCTATAGGAGAAAACAGAGTGAAACCTCAAAATGAAACCGGTTACTGCCAACGAACGGTTTCACCTAGAAGAACGAAATTTGGCGAGCCAAGTGGGATTGGTGTACTGATCATTACCTGAAAGTTTCATCAAGGTTGGGTGAAAAAGTGTGTGCTGAGATTTCAGGCAACTCGTAGTTTTTTGGAAGCTTGGCAGGCCCTTTCCATGAAAGTGATTCTCGCCAGTCTCTGCTTAGGGCTACATCAACAGCAAACAAACCATAGACATAGAACTTGAAACTGCTTTATGGTGTCAAGTTTCAAAGAGCTAGCACAAACCGTGTTTGATTTAGAGTTTCAAATAAATGTATCCTTATAGGAGAAAACAGAGTGAAACCTCAAAATGAAACCGGTCACTGCCAACGAACGGTTTCACCTAGAAGAACGAAATTTGGCGAGCCAAGTGGGATTGGTGTACTGATCATTACCTGAAAGTTTCATCAAGGTTGGGTGAAAAAGTGTGTGCTGAGATTTCCGGCAACTCGTAGTTTTTTGGAAGCTTGGCAGGCCCTTTCCATGAAAGTGATTCTCGCCAGTCTCTGCTTAGGGCTACATCAACAGCAAACAAACCATAGAGATAGAACTTGAAACTGCTTTATGGTGTCAAGGTTCAAAGTGCTAGCACAAACCGTGTTTGATTTAGAGTTCCAAATACATGTATCCCTATAGAAGAAAACAGAGTGAAACCTCCAAATGAAACCGGTTACTGCCAACGAACGGTTTCACCTAGAAGAACGAAATTTGGCGAGCCAAGTGGGATTGGTGTACTGATTATTACCTGAAAGTTTCATCAAGGTTGGGTGAAAAAGTGTTTGCTGAGATTTCCGGCAACTCGTAGTTTTTTGGAAGCTTGGCAGGCCCTTTCCATGAAAGTGATTCTCGCCAGTCTCTGCTTAGGGCTACATCAACAGCAAACAAACCATAGATATAGAACTTGAAACTGCTTTATGGTGTCAAGTTTCAAAGAGCTAGCACAAACCGTGTTTGATTTAGAGTTCCAAATACATGTATCCCTATAGGAGAAAACAGAGTGAAACCTCAAAATGAAACCGGTTACTGCCAACGAACGGTTTCACCTAGAAGAACGAAATTTGGCGAGCCAAGTGGGATTGGTGTACTGATCATTACCTGAAAGTTTCATCAAAATTGGGTGAAAAAGTGTGTGCTGAGATTTCAGGCAACTCGTAGTTTTTTGGAAGCTTGGCAGGCCCTTTCCATGAAAGTGATTCTCGCCAGTCTCTGCTTAGGGCTACATCAACAGCAAACAAACCATAGAGATAGAACTTGAAACTGCTTTATGGTGTCAAGTTTCAAAGAGCTAGCACAAACCGTGTTTGATTTAGAGTTCCAAATACATGTATCCCTATAGGAGAAAACAGAGTGAAACCTCAAAATGAAACCGGTTACTGCCAACGAACGGTTTCACCTAGAAGAACGAAATTTGGCGAGCCAAGTGGGATTGGTGTACTGATCATTACCTGAAAGTTTCATCAAGGTTGGGTGAAAAAGTGTGTGCTGAGATTTCAGGCAACTCGTAGTTTTTTGAAAGCTTGGCAGGCCCTTTCCATGAAAGTGATTCTCGCCAGTCTATGCTTAGGGCTACATCAACAGCAAACAAACCATAGAGATAGAACTTGAAACTGCTTTATGGTGTCAAGTTTCAAAGAGCTAGCACAAACCGTGTTTGATTTAGGGTTCCAAATACATGTATCCCTATAGGAGAAAACAGAGTGAAACCTCAAAATGAAACCGGTCACTGCCAACGAACGGTTTCACCTAGAAGAACGAAATTTGGCGAGCCAAGTGGGATTGGTGTACTGATCATTACCTGAAAGTTTCATCAAGGTTGGGTGAAAAAGTGTGTGCTGAGATTTCCGGCAACTCGTAGTTTTTTGGAAGCTTGGCAGGCCCTTTCCATGAAAGTGATTCTCGCCAGTCTCTGCTTAGGGCTACATCAACAGCAAACAAACCATAGAGATAGAACTTGAAACTGCTTTATGGTGTCAAGGTTCAAAGTGCTAGCACAAACCGTGTTTGATTTAGAGTTCCAAATACATGTATCCCTATAGAAGAAAACAGAGTGAAACCTCCAAATGAAACCGGTTACTGCCAACGAACGGTTTCACCTAGAAGAACGAAATTTGGCGAGCCAAGTGGGATTGGTGTACTGATTATTACCTGAAAGTTTCATCAAGGTTGGGTGAAAAAGTGTTTGCTGAGATTTCCGGCAACTCGTAGTTTTTTGGAAGCTTGGCAGGCCCTTTCCATGAAAGTGATTCTCGCCAGTCTCTGCTTAGGGCTACATCAACAGCAAACAAACCATAGATATAGAACTTGAAACTGCTTTATGGTGTCAAGTTTCAAAGAGCTAGCACAAACCGTGTTTGATTTAGAGTTCCAAATACATGTATCCCTATAGGAGAAAACAGAGTGAAACCTCAAAATGAAACCGGTTACTGCCAACGAACGGTTTCACCTAGAAGAACGAAATTTGGCGAGCCAAGTGGGATTGGTGTACTGATCATTACCTGAAAGTTTCATCAAAATTGGGTGAAAAAGTGTGTGCTGAGATTTCAGGCAACTCGTAGTTTTTTGGAAGCTTGGCAGGCCCTTTCCATGAAAGTGATTCTCCCCAGTCTCTGCTTAGGGCTACATCAACAGCAAACAAACCATAGAGATAGAACTTGAAACTGCTTTATGGTGTCAAGTTTCAAAGAGCTAGCACAAACCGTGTTTGATTTAGAGTTCCAAATACATGTATCCCTATAGGAGAAAACAGAGTGAAACCTCAAAATGAAACCGGTTACTGCCAACGAACGGTTTCACCTAGAAGAACGAAATTTGGCGAGCCAAGTGGGATTGGTGTACTGATCATTACCTGAAAGTTTCATCAAGGTTGTGTGAAAAAGTGTGTGCTGACATTTCAGGCAACTCGTAGTTTTTTGAAAGCTTGGCAGGCCCTTTCCATGAAAGTGATTCTCGCCAGTCTCTGCTTAGGGCTACATCAACAGCAAACAAACCATAGAAATAGAACTTGAAACTGCTTTATGGTGTCAAGTTTCAAAGAGCTAGCACAAACCGTGTTTGATTTAGAGTTCCAAATACATGTATCCCTATAGGAGAAAACAGAGTGAAACCTCAAAATGAAACCGGTTACTGCCAACGAACGGTTTCACCTAGAAGAACGAAATTTGGCGAGCCAAGTGGGATTGGTGTACTGATCATTACCTGAAAGTTTCATCAAGATTGGGTGAAAAAGTGTGTGCTGAGATTTCAGGCAACTCGTAGTTTTTTGGAAGCTTGGAAGGCCCTTTCCATGAAAGTGATTCTCGCCAGTCTCTGCTTAGGGCTACATCAACAGCAAACAAACCATAGAGATAGAACTTGAAACTGCTTTATGGTGTCAAGTTTCAAAGAGCTAGCACAAACCGTGTTTGATTTAGAGTTCCAAATACATGTATTTCTATAGGAGAAAACAGAGTGAAACCTCAAAATGAAACCGGTTACTGCCAACGAACGGTTTCACCTAGAAGAACGAAATTTGGCGAGCCAAGTGGGATTGGTGTACTGATTATTACCTGAAAGTTTCATCAAGGTTGGGTGAAAAAGTGTTTGCTGAGATTTCCGGCAACTCGTAGTTTTTTGGAAGCTTGGCAGGCCCTTTCCATGAAAGTGATTCTCTCCAGTCTCTGCTTAGGGCTACATCAACAGCAAACAAACCATAGACATAGAACTTGAAACTGCTTTATGGTGTCAAGTTTCAAAGAGCTAGCACAAACCGTGTTTGATTTAGAGTTCCAAATACATGTATCCCTATAGGAGAAAACAGAGTGAAACCTCAAAATGAAACCGGTTACTGCCAACGAACGGTTTCACCTAGAAGAACGAAATTTGGCGAGCCAAGTGGGATTGGTGTACTGATCATTACCTGAAAGTTTCATCAAGATTGGGTGAAAAAGTGTGTGCTGAGATTTCAGGCAACTCGTAGTTTTTTGGAAGCTTGGCAGGCCCTTTCCATGAAAGTGATTCTCGCCACTCTCTGCTTAGGGCTACATCAACAGCAAACAAACCATAGAAATAGAACTTGAAACTGCTTTATGGTGTCAAGTTTCAAAGAGCTAGCACAAACCGTGTTTGATTTAGAGTTCCAAATACATGTATTTCTATAGGAGAAAACAGAGTGAAACCTCAAAATGAAACCGGTTACTGCCAACGAACGGTTTCACCTAGAAGAACGAAATTTGGCGAGCCAAGTGGGATTGGTGTACTGATTATTACCTGAAAGTTTCATCAAGGTTGGGTGAAAAAGTGTTTGCTGAGATTTCCGGCAACTCGTAGTTTTTTGGAAGCTTGGCAGGCCCTTTCCATGAAAGTGATTCTCGCCAGTCTCTGCTTAGGGCTACATCAACAGCAAACAAACCATAGATATAGAACTTGAAACTGCTTTATGGTGTCAAGTTTCAAAGAGCTAGCACAAACCGTGTTTGATTTAGAGTTCCAAATACATGTATCCCTATAGGAGAAAACAGAGTGAAACCTCAAAATGAAACCGGTTACTGCCAACGAACGGTTTCACCTAGAAGAACGAAATTTGGCGAGCCAAGTGGGATTGGTGTACTGATCATTACCTGAAAGTTTCATCAAAATTGGGTGAAAAAGTGTGTGCTGAGATTTCAGGCAACTCGTAGTTTTTTGGAAGCTTGGCAGGCCCTTTCCATGAAAGTGATTCTCGCCAGTCTCTGCTTAGGGCTACATCAACAGCAAACAAACCATAGAGATAGAACTTGAAACTGCTTTATGGTGTCAAGTTTCAAAGAGCTAGCACAAACCGTGTTTGATTTAGAGTTCCAAATACATGTATCCCTATAGGAGAAAACAGAGTGAAACCTCAAAATGAAACCGGTTACTGCCAACGAACGGTTTCACCTAGAAGAACGAAATTTGGCGAGCCAAGTGGGATTGGTGTACTGATCATTACCTGAAAGTTTCATCAAGGTTGGGTGAAAAAGTGTGTGCTGAGATTTCAGGCAACTCGTAGTTTTTTGAAAGC
>NW_027525512.1:0-18762 GCF_052094955.1 Ictidomys tridecemlineatus | reverse complement strand
GCTTAGGGCTACATCAACAGCAAACAAACCATAGAGATAGAACTTGAAAATGCTTTATTGTGTCAAGTTTCAAAGAGCTAGCACAAACCGTGTTTGATTTAGAGTTCCAAATACATGTATCCCTATAGGAGAAAACAGAGTGAAACCTCAAAATGAAACCGGTTACTGCCAACGAACGATTTAAACTAGAAGAACGAAATTTGGTGAGCCAAGTGGGATTGGTGAACTGATCATTACCTGAAAGTTTCATCAAGATTGGGTGAAAAAGTGTGTGCTGAGATTTCAGGCAACTCGTAGTTTTTTGGAAGCTTGGCAGGCCCTTTCCATGAAAGTGATTCTCGCCAGTCTCTGCTCAGGGCTACATCAACAGCAAACAAACCATAGAGATAGAACTTGAAACTGCTTTATTGTGTCAAGTTTCAAAGAGCTAGCACAAACCGTGTTTGATTTAGAGTTCCAAATACATGTATCCCTATAGGAGAAAACAGAGTGAAACCTCAAAATGAAACCGGTTACTGCCAACGAACGGTTTAACCTAGAAGAACGAAATTTGGTGAGCCAAGTGGGATTGGTGTACTGATCATTACCTGAAAGTTTCATCAAGATTGGGTGAAAAAGTGTTTGGTGAGATTTCAGGCAACTCGTAGTTTTTTGGAAGCTTGGCAGGCCCTTTCCATGAAAGTGATTCTCGCCAGTCTCTGCTTAGGGCTACATCAACAGCAAACAAACCATAGAGATAGAACTTGAAACTGCTTTATTGTGTCAAGTTTCAAAGAGCTAGCACAAACCGTGTTTGATTTAGAGTTCCAAATACATGTATCCCTATAGGAGAAAACAGAGTGAAACCTCAAAATGAAACCGGTTACTGCCAACGAACGGTTTAACCTAGAAGAACGAAATTTGGTGAGCCAAGTGGGATTGGTGTACTGATCATTACCTGAAAGTTTCATCAAGATTGGGTGAAAAAGTGTGTGCTGAGATTTCAGGCAACTCGTAGTTTTTTGGAAGCTTGGCAGGCCCTTTCCATGAAAGTGATTCTCGCCAGTCTCTGCTTAGGGCTACATCAATAGCAAACAAACCATAGAGATAGAACTTGAAACTGCTTTATTGTGTCAAGTTTCAAAGAGCTAGCACAAACCGTGTTTGATTTAGAGTTCCAAACACATGTATCCCTATAGGAGAAAACAGAGTGAAACCTCAAAATGAAACCGGTTACTGCCAACGAATGGTTTAACCTAGAAGAACGAAATTTGGCGAGCCAAGTGGGATTGGTGTACTGATCATTACCTGAAAGTTTCATCAAGATTGGGTGAAAAAGTGTGTGCTGAGATTTCAGGCAACTAGTAGTTTTTTGGAAGCTTGGCAGGCCCTTTCCATGAAAGTGATTCTCGCCAGTCTCTGCTTAGGGCTACATCAACAGCAAACAAACCATAGAGATAGAACTTGAAACTGCTTTATTGTGTCAAGTTTCAAAGAGCTAGCACAAACCGTGTTTGATTTAGAGTTCCAAATACATGTATCCCTATAGGAGAAAACAGAGTGAAACCTCAAAATGAAACCGGTTACTGCCAACGAACGGTTTAACCTAGAAGAACGAAATTTGGCGAGCCAAGTGGGATTGGTGTACTGATCATTACCTGAAAGTTTCATCAAGATTGGGTGAAAAAGTGTGTGCTGAGATTTCAGGCAACTCGTAGTTTTTTGGAAGCTTGGCAGGCCCTTTCCATGAAAGTGATTCTCGCCAGTCTCTGCTTAGGGCTACATCAACAGCAAACAAACCATAGAGATAGAACTTGAAACTGCTTTATTGTGTCAAGTTTCAAAGAGCTAGCACAAACCGTGTTTGATTTAGAGTTCCAAATCCATGTATCCCTATAGGAGAAAACAGAGTGAAACCTCAAAATGAAACCGGTTACTGCCAACGAACGGTTTAACCTAGAAGAACGAAATTTGGTGAGCCAAGTGGGATTGGTGTACTGATCATTACCTGAAAGTTTCATCAAGATTGGGTGAAAAAGTGTGTGCTGAGATTTCAGGCAACTCGTAGTTTTTTGGAAGCGTGGCAGGCCCTTTCCATGAAAGTGATTCTCGCCAGTCTCTGCTGAGGGCTACATCAACAGCAAACAAACCATAGAGATAGAACTTGAAACTGCTTTATTGTGTCAAGTTTCAAAGAGCTAGCACAAACCGTGTTTGATTTAGAGTTCCAAATACATGTATCCCTATAGGAGAAAACAGAGTGAAACCTCAAAATGAAACCGGTTACTGCCAACGAACGGTTTAACCTTGAAGAACGAAATTTGGTGAGCCAAGTGGGATTGGTGTACTGATCATTACCTGAAAGTTTCATCAAGATTGGGTGAAAAAGTGTTTGGTGAGATTTCAGGCAACTCGTAGTTTTTTGGAAGCTTGGCAGGCCCTTTCCATGAAAGTGATTCTCGCCAGTCTCTGCTTAGGGCTACATCAACAGCAAACAAACCATAGAGATAGAACTTGAAACTGCTTTATTGTGTCAAGTTTCAAAGAGCTAGCACAAACCGTGTTTGATTTAGAGTTCCAAATACATGTATCCCTATAGGAGAAAACAGAGTGAAACCTCAAAATGAAACCGGTTACTGCCAACGAAAGGTTTAACCAAGAAGAACGAAATTTGGCGAGCCAAGTGGGATTGGTGTACTGATCATTACCTGAAAGTTTCATCAAGATTGGGTGAAAAAGTGTGTGCTGAGATTTCAGGCAACTCGTAGTTTTTTGGAAGCTTGGCAGGCCCTTTCCATGAAAGTGATTCTCGCCAGTCTCTGCTGAGGGCTACATCAACAGCAAACAAACCATAGAGATAGAACTTGAAACTGCTTTATTTTGTCAAGTTTCAAAGAGCTAGCACAAACCGTGTTTGATTTAGAGTTCCAAATACATGTATCCCTATAGGAGAAAACAGAGTGAAACCTCAAAATGAAACCGGTTACTGCCAACGAACGGTTTAACCTAGAAGAACGAAATTTGGCGAGCCAAGTGGGATTGGTGTACTGATCATTACCTGAAAGTTTCATCAAGATTGGGTGAAAAAGTGTGTGCTGAGATTTCAGGCAACTCCTAGTTTTTTGGAAGCTTGGCAGGCCCTTTCCATGAAAGTGATTCTCGCCAGTCTCTGCTTAGGGCTACATCAACAGCAAACAAACCATAGAGATAGAACTTGAAACTGCTTTATTGTGTCAAGTTTCAAAGAGCTAGCACAAACCGTGTTTGATTTAGAGTTCCAAATCCATGTATCCCTATAGGAGAAAACAGAGTGAAACCTCAAAATGAAACCGGTTACTGCCAACGAACGGTTTAACCTAGAAGAACGAAATTTGGTGAGCCAAGTGGGATTGGTGTACTGATCATTACCTGAAAGTTTCATCAAGATTGGGTGAAAAAGTGTGTGCTGAGATTTCAGGCAACTCGTAGTTTTTTGGAAGCGTGGCAGGCCCTTTCCATGAAAGTGATTCTCGCCAGTCTCTGCTGAGGGCTACATCAACAGCAAACAAACCATAGAGATAGAACTTGAAACTGCTTTATTCTGTCAAGTTTCAAAGAGCTAGCACAAACCGTGTTTGATTTAGAGTTCCAAATACATGTATCCCTATAGGAGAAAACAGAGTGAAACCTCAAAATGAAACCGGTTACTGCCAACGAACGGTTTAACCTAGAAGAACGAAATTTGGTGAGCCAAGTGGGATTGGTGTACTGATCATTACCTGAAAGTTTCATCAAGATTGGGTGAAAAAGTGTTTGGTGAGATTTCAGGCAACTCGTAGTTTTTTGGAAGCTTGGCAGGCCCTTTCCATGAAAGTGATTCTCGCCAGTCTCTGCTTAGGGCTACATCAACAGCAAACAAACCATAGAGATAGAACTTGAAACTGCTTTATTGTGTCAAGTTTCAAAGAGCTAGCAAAAACCGTGTTTTATTTAGAGTTCCAAATACATGTATCCCTATAGGAGAAAACAGAGTGAAACCTCAAAATGAAACCGGTTACTGCCAACGAACGGTTTAACCTAGAAGAACGAAATTTGGCAAGCCAAGTGGGATTGGTGTACTGATCATTACCTAAAAGTTTCATCAAGATTGGGTGAAAAAGTGTGTGCTGAGATTTCAGGCAACTCGTAGTTTTTTGGAAGCTTGGCAGGCCCTTTCCATGAAAGTGATTCTCGCCAGTCTCTGCTTAGGGCTACATCAACAGCAAACAAACCATAGAGATAGAACTTGAAACTGCTTTATTGTGTCAAGTTTCAAAGAGCTAGCACAAACCGTGTTTGATTTAGAGTTCCAAATCCATGTATCCCTATAGGAGAAAACAGAGTGAAACCTCAAAATGAAACCGGTTACTGCCAACGAACGGTTTAACCTAGAAGAACGAAATTTGGCGAGCCAAGTGGGATTGGTGTACTGATCATTACCTGAAAGTTTCATCAAGATTGGGTGAAAAAGTGTGTGCTGAGATTTCAGGCAACTCGTAGTTTTTTGGAAGCTTGGCAGGCCCTTTCCATGAAAGTGATTCTCGCCAGTCTCTGCTTAGGGCTACATCAACAGCAAACAAACCATAGAGATAGAACTTGAAACTGCTTTATTGTGTCAAGTTTCAAAGAGCTAGCACAAACCGTGTTTGATTTAGAGTTCCAAATACATGTATCCCTATAGGAGAAAACAGAGTGAAACCTCAAAATGAAACCGGTTACTGCCAACGAACGGTTTAAACTAGAAGATCGAAATTTGGTGAGCCAAGTGGGATTGGTGAACTGATCATTACCTGAAAGTTTCATCAAGATTGGGTGAAAAAGTGTGTGCTGAGATTTCAGGCAACTCGTAGTTTTTTGGAAGCTTGGCAGGCCCTTTCCATGAAAGTGATTCTCGCCAGTCTCTGCTGAGGGCTACATCAACAGCAAACAAACCATAGAGATAGAACTTGAAACTGCTTTATTGTGTCAAGTTTCAAAGAGCTAGCACAAACCGTGTTTGATTTAGAGTTCCAAATACATGTATCCCTATAGGAGAAAACAGAGTGAAACCTCAAAATGAAACCGGTTACTGCCAACGAACGGTTTAACCTAGAAGAACGAAATTTGGTGAGCCAAGTGGGATTGGTGTACTGATCATTACCTGAAAGTTTCATCAAGATTGGGTGAAAAAGTGTGTGCTGAGATTTCAGGCAACTCGTAGTTTTTTGGAAGCGTGGCAGGCCCTTTCCATGAAAGTGATTCTCGCCAGTCTCTGCTTAGGGCTACATCAACAGCAAACAAACCATAGAGATAGAACTTGAAACTGCTTTATTGTGTCAAGTTTCAAAGAGCTAGCACAAACCGTGTTTGATTTAGAGTTCCAAATACATGTATCCCTATAGGAGAAAACAGAGTGAAACCTCAAAATGAAACTGGTTACTGCCAACGAACGGTTTAACCTAGAAGAACGAAATTTGGCAAGCCAAGTGGGACTGGTGTACTGATCATTACCTAAAAGTTTCATCAAGATTGGGTGAAAAAGTGTGTGCTGAGATTTCAGGCAACTCGTAGTTTTTTGGAAGCTTGGCAGGCCCTTTCCATGAAAGTGATTCTCGCCAGTCTCTGCTTAGGGCTACATCAACAGCAAACAAACCATAGAGATAGAACTTGAAACTGCTTTATTGTGTCAAGTTTCAAAGAGCTAGCACAAACCGTGTTTGATTTAGAGTTCCAAATCCATGTATCCCTATAGGAGAAAACAGAGTGAAACCTCAAAATGAAACCGGTTACTGCCAACGAACGGTTTAACCTAGAAGAACGAAATTTGGTGAGCCAAGTGGGATTGGTGTACTGATCATTACCTGAAAGTTTCATCAAGATTGGGTGAAAAAGTGTGTGCTGAGATTTCAGGCAACTCGTAGTTTTTTGGAAGCTTGGCAGGCCCTTTCCATGAAAGTGATTCTCGCCAGTCTCTGCTTAGGGCTACATCAACAGCAAACAAACCATAGAGATAGAACTTGAAACTGCTTTATTGTGTCAAGTTTCAAAGAGCTAGCACAAACCGTGTTTGATTTAGAGTTCCAAATACATGTATCCCTATAGGAGAAAACAGAGTGAAACCTCAAAATGAAACCGGTTACTGCCAACGAACGGTTTAAACTAGAAGAACGAAATTTGGTGAGCCAAGTGGGATTGGTGAACTGATCATTACCTGAAAGTTTCATCAAGATTGGGTGAAAAAGTGTGTGCTGAGATTTCAGGCAACTCGTAGTTTTTTGGAAGCTTGGCAGGCCCTTTCCATGAAAGTGATTCTCGCCAGTCTCTGCTGAGGGCTACATCAACAGCAAACAAACCATAGAGATAGAACTTGAAACTGCTTTATTGTGTCAAGTTTCAAAGAGCTAGCACAAACCGTGTTTGATTTAGAGTTCCAAATACATGTATCCCTATAGGAGAAAACAGAGTGAAACCTCAAAATGAAACCGGTTACTGCCAACGAACGGTTTAACCTAGAAGAACGAAATTTGGTGAGCCAAGTGGGATTGGTGTACTGATCATTACCTGAAAGTTTCATCAAGATTGGGTGAAAAAGTGTTTGGTGAGATTTCAGGCAACTCGTAGTTTTTTGGAAGCTTGGCAGGCCCTTTCCATGAAAGTGATTCTCGCCAGTCTCTGCTTAGGGCTACATCAACAGCAAACAAACCATAGAGATAGAACTTGAAACTGCTTTATTGTGTCAAGTTTCAAAGAGCTAGCACAAACCGTGTTTGATTTAGAGTTCCAAATACATGTATCCCTATAGGAGAAAACAGAGTGAAACCTCAAAATGAAACCGGTTACTGCCAACGAACGGTTTAACCTAGAAGAACGAAATTTGGCGAGCCAAGTGGGATTGGTGTACTGATCATTACCTGAAAGTTTCATCAAGATTGGGTGAAAAAGTGTGTGCTGAGATTTCAGGCAACTTGTAGTTTTTTGGAAGCTTGGCAGGCCCTTTCCATGAAAGTGATTCTCGCCAGTCTCTGCTTAGGGCTACATCAACAGCAAACAAACCATAGAGATAGAACTTGAAACTGCTTTATTGTGTCAAGTTTCAAAGAGCTAGCACAAACCGTGTTTGATTTAGAGTTCCAAATCCATGTATCCCTATAGGAGAAAACAGAGTGAAACCTCAAAATGAAACCGGTTACTGCCAACGAACGGTTTAACCTAGAAGAACGAAATTTGGTGAGCCAAGTGGGATTGGTGTACTGATCATTACCTGAAAGTTTCATCAAGATTGGGTGAAAAACTGTGTGCTGAGATTTCAGGCAACTCGTAGTTTTTTGGAAGCTTGGCAGGCCCTTTCCATGAAAGTGATTCTCGCCAGTCTCTGCTTAGGGCTACATCAATAGCAAACAAACCATAGAGATAGAACTTGAAACTGCTTTATTGTGTCAAGTTTCAAAGAGCTAGCACAAACCGTGTTTGATTTAGAGCTCCAAACACATGTATCCCTATAGGAGAAAACAGAGTGAAACCTCAAAATGAAACCGGTTACTGCCAACGAATGGTTTAACCTGGAAGAACGAAATTTGGCGAGCCAAGTGGGATTGGTGTACTGATCATTACCTGAAAGTTTCATCAAGATTGGGTGAAAAAGTGTGTGCTGAGATTTCAGGCAACTCGTAGTTTTTTGGAAGCTTGGCAGGCCCTTTCCATGAAAGTGATTCTCGCCAGTCTCTGCTTAGGGCTACATCAACAGCAAACAAACCATAGAGATAGAACTTGAAACTGCTTTATTGTGTCAAGTTTCAAAGAGCTAGCACAAACCGTGTTTGATTTAGAGTTCCAAATACATGTATCCCTATAGGAGAAAACAGAGTGAAACCTCAAAATGAAACCGGTTACTGCCAACGAACGGTTTAACCTAGAAGAACGAAATTTGGCGAGCCAAGTGGGATTGGTGTACTGATCATTACCTGAAAGTTTCATCAAGATTGGGTGAAAAAGTGTGTGCTGAGATTTCAGGCAACTCGTAGTTTTTTGGAAGCTTGGCAGGCCCTTTCCATGAAAGTGATTCTCGCCAGTCTCTGCTTATGGCTACATCAACAGCAAACAAACCATAGAGATAGAACTTGAAACTGCTTTATTGTGTCAAGTTTCAAAGAGCTAGCACAAACCGTGTTTGATTTAGAGTTCCAAATACATGTATCCCTATAGGAGAAAACAGAGTGAAACCTCAAAATGAAACCGGTTACTGCCAACGAACGGTTTAACCAAGAAGAACGAAATTTGGCGAGCCAAGTGGGATTGGTGTACTGATCATTACCTGAAAGTTTCATCAAGATTGGGTGAAAAAGTGTGTGCTGAGATTTCAGGCAACTCGTAGTTTTTTGGAAGCTTGGCAGGCCCTTTCCATGAAAGTGATTCTCGCCAGTCTCTGCTGAGGGCTACATCAACAGCAAACAAACCATAGAGATAGAACTTGAAACTGCTTTATTTTGTCAAGTTTCAAAGAGCTAGCACAAACCGTGTTTGATTTAGAGTTCCAAATACATGTATCCCTATAGGAGAAAACAGAGTGAAACCTCAAAATGAAACCGGTTACTGCCAACGAACGGTTTAACCTAGAAGAACGAAATTTGGCGAGCCAAGTGGGATTGGTGTACTGATCATTACCTGAAAGTTTCATCAAGATTGGGTGAAAAAGTGTGTGCTGAGATTTCAGGCAACTCGTAGTTTTTTGGAAGCTTGGCAGGCCCTTTCCATGAAAGTGATTCTCGCCAGTCTCTGCTTAGGGCTACATCAACAGCAAACAAACCATAGAGATAGAACTTGAAACTGCTTTATTGTGTCAAGTTTCAAAGAGCTAGCACAAACCGTGTTTGATTTAGAGTTCCAAATACATGTATCCCTATAGGAGAAAACAGAGTGAAACCTCAAAATGAAACCGGTTACTGCCAACGAACGGTTTAACCTAGAAGAACGAAATTTGGTGAGCCAAGTGGGATTGGTGTACTGATCATTACCTGAAAGTTTCATCAAGATTGGGTGAAAAAGTGTGTGCTGAGATTTCAGGCAACTCGTAGTTTTTTGGAAGCGTGGCAGGCCCTTTCCATGAAAGTGATTCTCGCCAGTCTCTGCTTAGGGCTACATCAACAGCAAACAAACCATAGAGATAGAACTTGAAACTGCTTTATTGTGTCAAGTTTCAAAGAGCTAGCACAAACCGTGTTTGATTTAGAGTTCCAAATACATGTATCCCTATAGGAGAAAACAGAGTGAAACCTCAAAATGAAACCGGTTACTGCCAACGAACGGTTTAACCTAGAAGAACGAAATTTGGTGAGCCAAGTGGGATTGGTGTACTGATCATTACCTGAAAGTTTCATCAAGATTGGGTGAAAAAGTGTTTGGTGAGATTTCAGGCAACTCGTAGTTTTTTGGAAGCTTGGCAGGCCCTTTCCATGAAAGTGATTCTCGCCAGTCTCTGCTTAGGGCTACATCAACAGCAAACAAACCATAGAGATAGAACTTGAAACTGCTTTATTGTGTCAAGTTTCAAAGAGCTAGCACAAACCGTGTTTGATTTAGAGTTCCAAATACATGTATCCCTATAGGAGAAAACAGAGTGAAACCTCAAAATGAAACCGGTTACTGCCAACGAACGGTTTAACCAAGAAGAACGAAATTTGGCGAGCCAAGTGGGATTGGTGTACTGATCATTACCTGAAAGTTTCATCAAGATTGGGTGAAAAAGTGTGTGCTGAGATTTCAGGCAACTCGTAGTTTTTTGGAAGCTTGGCAGGCCCTTTCCATGAAAGTGATTCTCGCCAGTCTCTGCTGAGGGCTACATCAACAGCAAACAAACCATAGAGATAGAACTTGAAACTGCTTTATTGTGTCAAGTTTCAAAGAGCTAGCACAAACCGTGTTTGATTTAGAGTTCCAAATCCATGTATCCCTATAGGAGAAAACAGAGTGAAACCTCAAAATGAAACCGGTTACTGCCAACGAACGGTTTAACCTAGAAGAACGAAATTTGGTGAGCCAAGTGGGATTGGTGTACTGATCATTACCTGAAAGTTTCATCAAGATTGGGTGAAAAAGTGTGTGCTGAGATTTCAGGCAACTCGTAGTTTTTTGGAAGCTTGGCAGGCCCTTTCCATGAAAGTGATTCTCGCCAGTCTCTGCTTAGGGCTACATCAACAGCAAACAAACCATAGAGATAGAACTTGAAACTGCTTTATTGTGTCAAGTTTCAAAGAGCTAGCACAAACCGTGTTTGATTTAGAGTTCCAAATCCATGTATCCCTATAGGAGAAAACAGAGTGAAACCTCAAAATGAAACTGGTTACTGCCAACGAACGGTTTAACCTAGAAGAACGAAATTTGGTGAGCCAAGTGGGATTGGTGTACTGATCATTACCTGAAAGTTTCATCAAGATTGGGTGAAAAAGTGTGTGCTGAGATTTCAGGCAACTCGTAGTTTTTTGGAAGCGTGGCAGGCCCTTTCCATGAAAGTGATTCTCGCCAGTCTTTGCTGAGGGCTACATCAACAGCAAACAAACCATAGAGATAGAACTTGAAACTGCTTTATTGTGTCAAGTTTCAAAGAGCTAGCACAAACCGTGTTTGATTTAGAGTTCCAAATACATGTATCCCTATAGGAGAAAACAGAGTGAAACCTCAAAATGAAACCGGTTACTGCCAACGAACGGTTTAAACTAGAAGAACGAAATTTGGTGAGCCAAGTGGGATTGGTGTACTGATCATTACCTGAAAGTTTCATCAAGATTGGGTGAAAAAGTGTTTGGTGAGATTTCAGGCAACTCGTAGTTTTTTGGAAGCTTGGCAGGCCCTTTCCATGAAAGTGATTCTCGCCAGTCTCTGCTTAGGGCTACATCAACAGCAAACAAACCATAGAGATAGAACTTGAAACTGCTTTATTGTGTCAAGTTTCAAAGAGCTAGCACAAACCGTGTTTGATTTAGAGTTCCAAATACATGTATCCCTATAGGAGAAAACAGAGTGAAACCTCAAAATGAAACCGGTTACTGCCAACGAACGGTTTAACCTAGAAGAACGAAATTTGGCAAGCCAAGTGGGATTGGTGTACTGATCATTACCTAAAAGTTTCATCAAGATTGGGTGAAAAAGTGTGTGCTGAGATTTCAGGCAACTCGTAGTTTTTTGGAAGCTTGGCAGGCCCTTTCCATGAAAGTGATTCTCGCCAGTCTCTGCTTAGGGCTACATCAACAGCAAACAAACCATAGAGATAGAACTTGAAACTGCTTTATTGTGTCAAGTTTCAAAGAGCTAGCACAAACCGTGTTTGATTTAGAGTTCCAAATACATGTATCCCTATAGGAGAAAACAGAGTGAAACCTCAAAATGAAACCGGTTACTGCCAACGAACGGTTTAACCTAGAAGAACGAAATTTGGCGAGCCAAGTGGGATTGGTGTACTGATCATTACCTGAAAGTTTCATCAAGATTGGGTGAAAAAGTGTGTGCTGAGATTTCAGGCAACTCGTAGTTTTTTGGAAGCTTGGCAGGCCCTTTCCATGAAAGTGATTCTCGCCAGTCTCTGCTTAGGGCTACATCAACAGCAAACAAACCATAGAGATAGAACTTGAAACTGCTTTATTGTGTCAAGTTTCAAAGAGCTAGCACAAACCGTGTTTGATTTAGAGTTCCAAATACATGTATCCCTATAGGAGAAAACAGAGTGAAACCTCAAAATGAAACCGGTTACTGCCAACGAACGGTTTAACCTAGAAGAACGAAATTTGGCGAGCCAAGTGGGATTGGTGTACTGATCATTACCTGAAAGTTTCATCAAGATTGGGTGAAAAAGTGTGTGCTGAGATTTCAGGCAACTCGTAGTTTTTTGGAAGCTTGGCAGGCCCTTTCCATGAAAGTGATTCTCGCCAGTCTCTGCTGAGGGCTACATCAACAGCAAACAAACCATAGAGATAGAACTTGAAACTGCTTTATTTTGTCAAGTTTCAAAGAGCTAGCACAAACCGTGTTTGATTTAGAGTTCCAAATACATGTATCCCTATAGGAGAAAACAGAGTGAAACCTCAAAATGAAACCGGTTACTGCCAACGAACGGTTTAACCTAGAAGAACGAAATTTGGCGAGCCAAGTGGGATTGGTGTACTGATCATTACCTGAAAGTTTCATCAAGATTGGGTGAAAAAGTGTGTGCTGAGATTTCAGGCAACTCGTAGTTTTTTGGAAGCTTGGCAGGCCCTTTCCATGAAAGTGATTCTCGCCAGTCTCTGCTTAGGGCTACATCAACAGCAAACAAACCATAGAGATAGAACTTGAAACTGCTTTATTGTGTCAAGTTTCAAAGAGCTAGCACAAACCGTGTTTGATTTAGAGTTCCAAATCCATGTATCCCTATAGGAGAAAACAGAGTGAAACCTCAAAATGAAACCGGTTACTGCCAACGAACGGTTTAACCTAGAAGAACGAAATTTGGTGAGCCAAGTGGGATTGGTGTACTGATCATTACCTGAAAGTTTCATCAAGATTGGGTGAAAAAGTGTGTGCTGAGATTTCAGGCAACTCGTAGTTTTTTGGAAGCTTGGCAGGCCCTTTCCATGAAAGTGATTCTCGCCAGTCTCTGCTGAGGGCTACTTCAACAGCAAACAAACCATAGAGATAGAACTTGAAACTGCTTTATTGTGTCAAGTTTCAAAGAGCTAGCACAAACCGTGTTTGATTTAGAGTTCCAAATACATGTATCCCTATAGGAGAAAACAGAGTGAAACCTCAAAATGAAACCGGTTACTGCCAACGAACGGTTTAACCTTGAAGAACGAAATTTGGTGAGCCAAGTGGGATTGGTGTACTGATCATTACCTGAAAGTTTCATCAAGATTGGGTGAAAAAGTGTTTGGTGAGATTTCAGGCAACTCGTAGTTTTTTGGAAGCTTGGCAGGCCCTTTCCATGAAAGTGATTCTCGCCAGTCTCTGGTTAGGGCTACATCAACAGCAAACAAACCATAGAGATAGAACTTGAAACTGCTTTATTGTGTCAAGTTTCAGAGAGCTAGCACAAACCGTGTTTGATTTAGAGTTCCAAATACATGTATCCCTATAGGAGAAAACAGAGTGAAACCTCAAAATGAAACCGGTTACTGCCAACGAACGGTTTAACCTAGAAGAACGAAATTTGGTGAGCCAAGTGGGATTGGTGTACTTATCATTACCTGAAAGTTTCATCAAGATTGGGTGAAAAAGTGTTTGCTGAGATTTCAGGCAACTCGTAGTTTTTTGGAAGCTTGGCAGGCCCTTTCCATGAAAGTGATTCTCGCCAGTCTCTGCTTAGGGCTACATCAATAGCAAACAAACCATAGAGATAGAACTTGAAACTGCTTTATTGTGTCAAGTTTCAAAGAGCTAGCACAAACCGTGTTTGATTTAGAGTTCCAAATACATGTATCCCTATAGGAGAAAACAGAGTGAAACCTCAAATTGAAACCGGTTACTGCCAAAGAACGGTTTAACCTAGAAGAACGAAATTTGGCGAGCCAAGTGGGATTGGTGTACTGATCATTACCTGAAAGTTTCATCAAGATTGGGTGAAAAAGTGTGTGCTGAGATTTCAGGCAACTCGTAGTTTTTTGGAAGCTTGGCAGGCCCTTTCCATGAAAGTGATTCTCGCCAGTCTCTGCTTAGGGCTACATCAACAGCAAACAAACCATAGAGATAGAACTTGAAACTGCCTTATTGTGTCAAGTTTCAAAGAGCTAGCACAAACCGTGTTTGATTTAGAGTTCCAAATACATGTATCCCTATAGGAGAAAACAGAGTGAAACCTCAAATGAAACCGGTTACTGCCAACGAACGGTTTAACCTAGAAGAACGAAATTTGGCGAGCCAAGTGGGATTGGTGTACTGATCATTACCTGAAAGTTTCATCAAGATTGGGTGAAAAAGTGTGTGCTGAGATTTCAGGCAACTCGTAGTTTTTTGGAAGCTTGGCAGGCCCTTTCCATGAAAGTGATTCTCGCCAGTCTCTGCTTAGGGCTACATCAACAGCAAACAAACCATAGAGATAGAACTTGAAACTGCTTTATTGTGTCAAGTTTCAAAGAGCTAGCACAAACCGTGTTTGATTTAGAGTTCCAAATACATGTATCCCTATAGGAGAAAACAGAGTGAAACCTCAAAATGAAACCGGTTACTGCCAACGAACGGTTTAACCTAGAAGAACGAAATTTGGCGAGCCAAGTGGGATTGGTGTACTGATCATTACCTGAAAGTTTCATCAAGATTGGGTGAAAAAGTGTGTGCTGAGATTTCAGGCAACTCGTAGTTTTTTGGAAGCTTGGCAGGCCCTTTCCATGAAAGTGATTCTCGCCAGTCTCTGGTTAGGGCTACATCAACAGCAAACAAACCATAGAGATAGAACTTGAAACTGCTTTATTGTGTCAAGTTTCAGAGAGCTAGCACAAACCGTGTTTGATTTAGAGTTCCAAATACATGTATCCCTATAGGAGAAAACAGAGTGAAACCTCAAAATGAAACCGGTTACTGCCAACGAACGGTTTAACCTAGAAGAACGAAATTTGGTGAGCAAAGTGGGATTGGTGTACTTATCATTACCTGAAAGTTTCATCAAGATTGGGTGAAAAAGTGTTTGCTGAGATTTCAGGCAACTCGTAGTTTTTTGGAAGCTTGGCAGGCCCTTTCCATGAAAGTGATTCTCGCCAGTCTCTGCTTAGGGCTACATCAATAGCAAACAAACCATAGAGATAGAACTTGAAACTGCTTTATTGTGTCAAGTTTCAAAGAGCTAGCACAAACCGTGTTTGATTTAGAGTTCCAAATACATGTATCCCTATAGGAGAAAACAGAGTGAAACCTCAAATTGAAACCGGTTACTGCCAAAGAACGGTTTAACCTAGAAGAACGAAATTTGGCGAGCCAAGTGGGATTGGTGTACTGATCATTACCTGAAAGTTTCATCAAGATTGGGTGAAAAAGTGTGTGTTGAGATTTCAGGCAACTCGTAGTTTTTTGGAAGCATGGCAGGCCCTTTCCATGAAAGTGATTCTCGCCAGTCTCTGCTTAGGGCTACATCAACAGCAAACAAACCATAGAGAAAGAACTTGAAACTGCTTTATTGTGTCAAGTTTGAAAGAGCTAGCACAAACCGTGTTTGATTTAGAGTTCCAAATACATGTATCCCTATAGGAGAAAACAGAGTGAAACCTCAAAATGAAACCGGTTACTGCCAACGAACGGTTTAACCTAGAAGAACGAAATTTGGCGAGCCAAGTGGGATTGGTGTACTGATCATTACCTGAAAGTTTCATCAAGATTGGGTGAAAAAGTGTGTGCTGAGATTTCAGGCAACTCGTAGTTTTTTGGAAGCTTGGCAGGCCCTTTCCATGAAAGTGATTCTCGCCAGTCTCTGCTTAGGGCTACATCAACAGCAAACAAACCATAGAGATAGAACTTGAAACTGCTTTATTGTGTCAAGTTTCAAAGAGCTAGCACAAACCGTGTTTGATTTAGAGTTCCAAACACATGTATCCCTATAGGAGAAAACAGAGTGAAACCTCAAAATGAAACCGGTTACTGCCAACGAACGGTTTAACCTAGAAGAACGAAATTTGGCGAGCCAAGTGGGATTGGTGTACTGATCATTACCTGAAAGTTTCATCAAGATTGGGTGAAAAAGTGTGTGTTGAGATTTCAGGCAACTCGTAGTTTTTTGGAAGCATGGCAGGCCCTTTCCATGAAAGTGATTCTCGCCAGTCTCTGCTTAGGGCTACATCAACAGCAAACAAACCATAGAGAAAGAACTTGAAACTGCTTTATTGTGTCAAGTTTCAAAGAGCTAGCACAAACCGTGTTTGATTTAGAGTTCCAAACACATGTATCCCTATAGGAGAAAACAGAGTGAAACCTCAAAATGAAACCGGTTACTGCCAACGAACGGTTTAACCTAGAAGAACGAAAATTTGGCGAGCCAAGTGGGATTGGTGTACTGATCATTACCTGAAAGTTTCATCAAGATTGGGTGAAAAAGTGTGTGCTGAGATTTCAGGCAACTCGTAGTTTTTTGGAAGCTTGGCAGGCCCTTTCCATGAAAGTGATTCTCGCCAGTCTCTGCTTAGGGCTACATCAACAGCAAACATGCCATAGAGATAGAACTTGAAACTGCTTTATTGTGTCAAGTTTCAAAGAGCTAGCACAAACCGTGTTTGATTTAGAGTTCCAAATACATGTATCCCTATAGGAGAAAACAGAGTGAAACCTCAAAATGAAACCGGTTACTGCCAACGAACGGTTTAACCTAGAAGAACGAAATTTGGCGAGCCAAGTGGGATTGGTGTACTGATCATTACCTGAAAGTTTCATCAAGATTGGGTGAAAAAGTGTGTGCTGAGATTTCAGGCAACTCGTAGGTTTTTGGAAGCTTGGCAGGCCCTTTCCATGAAAGTGATTCTCGCCAGTCTCTGCTTAGGGCTACATCAATAGCAAACAAACCATAGAGATAGAACTTGAAACTGCTTTATTGTGTCAAGTTTCAAGAGCTAGCACAAACCGTGTTTGATTTAGAGTTCCAAACACATGTATCCCTATAGGAGAAAACAGAGTGAAACCTCAAAATGAAACCGGTTACTGCCAACGAACGGTTTAACCTAGAAGAACGAAAATTGGCGAGCCAAGTGGGATTGGGTGTACTGATCATTACCTGAAAGTTTCATCAAGATTGGGTGAAAAAGTGTGTGCTGAGATTTCAGGCAACTCGTAGTTTTTTGGAAGCTTGGCAGGCCCTTTCCATGAAAGTGATTCTCGCCAGTCTCTGCTTAGGGCTACATCAACAGCAAACAAACCATAGAGATAGAACTTGAAACTGCTTTATTGTGTCAAGTTTCAAAGAGCTAGCACAAACCGTGTTTGATTTAGAGTTCCAAATACATGTATCCCTATAGGAGAAAACAGAGTGAAACCTCAAAATGAAACCGGTTACTGCCAACGAACGGTTTAACCTAGAAGAACGAAATTTGGCGAGCCAAGTGGGATTGGTGTACTGATCATTACCTGAAAGTTTCATCAAGATTGGGTGAAAAAGTGTGTGCTGAGATTTCAGGCAACTCGTAGTTTTTTGGAAGCTTGGCAGGCCCTTTCCATGAAAGTGATTCTCGCCAGTCTCTGCTTAGGGCTACATCAACAGCAAACAAACCATAGAGATAGAACTTGAAACTGCTTTATTGTGTCAAGTTTCAAAGAGCTAGCACAAACCGTGTTTGATTTAGAGTTCCAAATACATGTATCCCTATAGGAGAAAACAGAGTGAAACCTCAAAATGAAACCGGTTACTGCCAACGAACGGTTTAACCTAGAAGAACGAAATTTGGCGAGCCAAGTGGGATTGGTGTACTGATCATTACCTGAAAGTTTCATCAAGATTGGGTGAAAAAGTGTGTGTTGAGATTTCAGGCAACTCGTAGTTTTTTGGAAGCATGGCAGGCCCTTTCCATGAAAGTGATTCTCGCCAGTCTCTGCTTAGGGCTACATCAACAGCAAACAAACCATAGAGAAAGAACTTGAAACTGCTTTATTGTGTCAAGTTTCAAAGAGCTAGCACAAACCGTGTTTGATTTAGAGTTCCAAATACATGTATCCCTATAGGAGAAAACAGAGTGAAACCTCAAAATGAAACCGGTTACTGCCAACGAACGGTTTAACCTAGAAGAACGAAATTTGGCGAGCCAAGTGGGATTGGTGTACTGATCATTACCTGAAAGTTTCATCAAGATTGGGTGAAAAAGTGTGTGCTGAGATTTCAGGCAACTCGTAGTTTTTTGGAAGCTTGGCAGGCCCTTTCCATGAAAGTGATTCTCGCCAGTCTCTGCTTAGGGCTACATCAACAGCAAACAAACCATAGAGATAGAACTTGAAACTGCTTTATTGTGTCAAGTTTCAAAGAGCTAGCACAAACCGTGTTTGATTTAGAGTTCCAAATACATGTATCCCTATAGGAGAAAACAGAGTGAAACCTCAAAATGAAACCGGTTACTGCCAACGAACGGTTTAACCTAGAAGAACGAAATTTGGCGAGCCAAGTGGGATTGGTGTACTGATCATTACCTGAAAGTTTCATCAAGATTGGGTGAAAAAGTATGTGCTGAGATTTCAGGCAACTCGTAGTTTTTTGGAAGCTTGGCAGGCCCTTTCCATGAAAGTGATTCTCGCCAGTCTCTGCTTAGGGCTACATCAACAGCAAACAAACCATAGAGATAGAACTTGAAACTGCTTTATTGTGTCAAGTTTCAAAGAGCTAGCACAAACCGTGTTTGATTTAGAGTTCCAAATACATGTATCCTATAGGAGAAAACAGAGTGAAACCTCAAAATGAAACCGGTTACTGCCAACGAACGGTTTAACCTAGAAGAACGAAATTTGGCGAGCCAAGTGGGATTGGTGTACTGATCATTACCTGAAAGTTTCATCAAGATTGGGTGAAAAAGTGTGTGCTGAGATTTCAGGCAACTCGTAGTTTTTTGGAAGCTTGGCAGGCCCTTTCCATGAAAGTGATTCTCGCCAGTCTCTGCTTAGGGCTACATCAACAGCAAACAAACCATAGAGATAGAACTTGAAACTGCTTTATTGTGTCAAGTTTCAAAGAGCTAGCACAAACCGTGTTTGATTTAGAGTTCCAAATACATGTATCCCTATAGGAGAAAACAGAGTGAAACCTCAAAATGAAACCGGTTACTGCCAACGAACGGTTTAACCTAGAAGAACGAAATTGGCGAGCCAAGT
>NW_027525511.1:0-18777 GCF_052094955.1 Ictidomys tridecemlineatus | reverse complement strand
GCACAAACCGTGTTTGATTTAGAGTTCCAAATACATGTATCCCTATAGGAGAAAACAGAGTGAAACCTCAAAATGAAACCGGTTACTGCCAACGAACGGTTTCACCTAGAAGAACGAAATTTGGCGAGCCAAGTGGGATTGGTGTACTGATCATTACCTGAAAGTTTCATCAAGATTGGGTGAAAAAGTGTGTGCTGAGATTTCAGGCAACTCGTAGTTTTTTGGAAGCTTGGCAGGGCCTTTCCATGAAAGTGATTCTCGCCAGTCTCTGCTTAGGGCTACATCAACAGCAAACAAACCATAGAGATAGAACTTGAAACTGCATTATTGTGTCAAGTTTCAAAGAGCTAGCACAAACCGTGTTTGATTTAGAGTTCCAAATACATGTATCCCTATAGGAGAAAACAGAGTTAAACCTCAAAATGAAACCGGTTACTGCCAACGAACGGTTTCACCTAGAAGAACGAAATTTGGCGAGCCAAGTGGGATTGGTGTACTGATCATTACCTGAAAGTTTCATCAAGATTGGGTGAAAAAGTGTGTGCTGAGATTTCAGGCAACTCGTAGTTTTTTGGAAGCTTGGCAGGCCCTTTCCATGAAAGTGATTCTCGCCAGTCTCTGCTTAGGGCTACATCAACAGCAAACAAACCATAGAGATAGAACTTGAAACTGCTTTATGGTGTCAAGTTTCAAAGAGCTAGCACAAACCGTGTTTGATTTAGAGTTCCAAATACATGTATCCCTATAGGAGAAAACAGAGTGAAACCTCAAAATGAAACCGGTTACTGCCAACGAACGGTTTCACCTAGAAGAACGAAATTTGGCGAGCCAAGTGGGATTGGTGTACTGATCATTACCTGAAAGTTTCATCAAGATTGGGTGAAAAAGTGTGTGCTGAGATTTCAGGCAACTCGTAGTTTTTTGGAAGCTTGGCAGGGCCTTTCCATGAAAGTGATTCTCGCCAGTCTCTGCTTAGGGCTACATCAACAGCAAACAAACCATAGAGATAGAACTTGAAACTGCATTATTGTGTCAAGTTTCAAAGAGCTAGCACAAACCGTGTTTGATTTAGAGTTCCAAATACATGTATCCCTATAGGAGAAAACAGAGTAAAACCTCAAAATGAAACCGGTTACTGCCAACGAACGGTTTCACCTAGAAGAACGAAATTTGGCGAGCCAAGTGGGATTGGTGTACTGATCATTACCTGAAAGTTTCATCAAGATTGGGTTAAAAAGTTTGTGCTGAGATTTCAGGCAACTCGTGGTTTTTTGGAAGCTTGGCAGGCCCTTTCCATGAAAGTGATTCTCGCCAGTTTCTGCTAAGGGCTACATGAACAGCAAACAAACCATAGAGATAGAACTTGAAACTGCTTTATTGTGTCAAGTTTCAAAGAGCTAGCACAAACCCTGTTTGATTTAGAGTTCCAAATACATGTATCCCTATAGGAGAAAACAGAGTGAAACCTCAAAATGAAACCGGTTACTGCCAACGAACGGTTTCACCTAGAAGAACGAAATTTGGCGAGCCAAGTGGGATTGGTGTACTGATCATTACCTGAAAGTTTCATCAAGATTGGGTGAAAAAGTGTGTGCTGAGATTTCAGGCAACTCGTAGTTTTTTGGAAGCTTGGCAGGCCCTTTCCATGAAAGTGATTCTCGCCAGTCTCTGCTTAGGGCTACATCAACAGCAAACAAACCATAGAGATAGAACTTGAAACTGCTTTATGGTGTCAAGTTTCAAAGAGCTAGCACAAACCGTGTTTGATTTAGAGTTCCAAATACATGTATCCCTATAGGAGAAAACAGAGTGAAACCTCAAAATGAAACCGGTTACTGCCAACGAACGGTTTCACCTAGAAGAACGAAATTTGGCGAGCCAAGTGGGATTGGTGTACTGATCATTACCTGAAAGTTTCATCAAGATTGGGTGAAAAAGTGTGTGCTGAGATTTCAGGCAACTCGTAGTTTTTGGAAGCTTGGCAGGCCCTTTCCATGAAAGTGATTCTCGCCAGTCTCTGCTTAGGGCTACATCAACAGCAAACAAACCATAGAGATAGAACTTGAAACTGCTTTATGGTGTCAAGTTTCAAAGAGCTAGCACAAACCGTGTTTGATTTAGAGTTCCAAATACATGTATCCCTATAGGAGAAAACAGAGTGAAACCTCAAAATGAAACCGGTTACTGCCAACGAACGGTTTCACCTAGAAGAACGAAATTTGGCGAGCCAAGTGGGATTGGTGTACTGATCATTACCTGAAAGTTTCATCAAGATTGGGTGAAAAAGTGTGTGCTGAGATTTCAGGCAACTCGTAGTTTTTTGGAAGCTTGGCAGGGCCTTTCCATGAAAGTGATTCTCGCCAGTCTCTGCTTAGGGCTACATCAACAGCAAACAAACCATAGAGATAGAACTTGAAACTGCATTATTGTGTCAAGTTTCAAAGAGCTAGCACAAACCGTGTTTGATTTAGAGTTCCAAATACATGTATCCCTATAGGAGAAAACAGAGTAAAACCTCAAAATGAAACCGGTTACTGCCAACGAACGGTTTCACCTAGAAGAACGAAATTTGGCGAGCCAAGTGGGATTGGTGTACTGATCATTACCTGAAAGTTTCATCAAGATTGGGTTAAAAAGTTTGTGCTGAGATTTCAGGCAACTCGTGGTTTTTTGGAAGCTTGGCAGGCCCTTTCCATGAAAGTGATTCTCGCCAGTTTCTGCTAAGGGCTACATGAACAGCAAACAAACCATAGAGATAGAACTTGAAACTGCTTTATTGTGTCAAGTTTCAAAGAGCTAGCACAAACCCTGTTTGATTTAGAGTTCCAAATACATGTATCCCTATAGGAGAAAACAGAGTGAAACCTCAAAATGAAACCGGTTACTGCCAACGAACGGTTTCACCTAGAAGAACGAAATTTGGCGAGCCAAGTGGGATTGGTGTACTGATCATTACCTGAAAGTTTCATCAAGATTGGGTGAAAAAGTGTGTGCTGAGATTTCAGGCAACTCGTAGTTTTTTGGAAGCTTGGCAGGCCCTTTCCATGAAAGTGATTCTCGCCAGTCTCTGCTTAGGGCTACATCAACAGCAAACAAACCATAGAGATAGAACTTGAAACTGCTTTATGGTGTCAAGTTTCAAAGAGCTAGCACAAACCGTGTTTGATTTAGAGTTCCAAATACATGTATCCCTATAGGAGAAAACAGAGTGAAACCTCAAAATGAAACCGGTTACTGCCAACGAACGGTTTCACCTAGAAGAACGAAATTTGGCGAGCCAAGTGGGATTGGTGTACTGATCATTACCTGAAAGTTTCATCAAGATTGGGTGAAAAAGTGTGTGCTGAGATTTCAGGCAACTCGTAGTTTTTTGGAAGCTTGGCAGGCCCTTTCCATGAAAGTGATTCTCGCCAGTCTCTGCTTCTACATCAACAGCAAACAAACCATAGATATAGAACTTGAAACTTCTTTATGGTGTCAAGTTTCAAAGAGCTAGCACAAACCGTGTTTGATTTAGAGTTCCAAATACATGTATCCCTATAGGAGAAAACAGCGTGAAACCTGAAAATGAAACCGGTTACTGCCAACGAACGGTTTCACCTAGAAGAACGAAATTTGGCGAGCCAAGTGGGATTGGTGTACTGATCATTACCTGAAAGTTTCATCAAGATTGGGTGAAAAAGTGTGTGCTGAGATTTCAGGCAACTCGTAGTTTTTTGGAAGCTTAGCAGGCCCTTTCCATGAAAGTGATTCTCGCCAGTCTCTGCTTAGGGCTACATCAACAGCAAAAAAACCATAGAGATAGAACTTGAAACTGCTTTATGGTGTCAAGTTTCAAAGAGCTAGCACAAACAGTGTTTGATTTAGAGTTCCAAATACATGTATCCCTATAGGAGAAAACAGAGTGAAACCTCAAAATGAAACCGGTTACTGCCAACTAACGGTTTCACGTAGAAGAACGAAATTTGGTGAGCCAAGTGGGATTGGTGTACTGATCATTACCTGAGAGTTTCATCAAGATTGGGTGAAAAAGTGTGTGCTGAGATTTCAGGCAACTTGTAGTTTTTTGGAAGCTTGGCAGGCCCTTTCCATGAAAGTGATTCTCGCCAGTCTCTGCTTAGGGCTACATCAA
Source organism: Ictidomys tridecemlineatus (assembly GCF_052094955.1). Taxonomy (NCBI): domain Eukaryota; kingdom Metazoa; phylum Chordata; class Mammalia; order Rodentia; family Sciuridae; genus Ictidomys; species Ictidomys tridecemlineatus. Next base: position 14,645 of record NW_027525511.1, on the reverse strand, counting down.
CAGCAAACAAACCATAGAGATAGAACTTGAAACTGCTTTATGGTGTCAAGTTTCAAAGAGCTACCACAAACCGTGTTTGATTTAGAGTTCCAAATACATGTATCCCTATAGGAGAAAACAGAGTGAAACCTCAAAATGAAACCGGTTACTGCCAACGAACGGTTTCACCTAGAAGAACGAAATTTGGCGAGCCAAGTGGGATTGGTGTACTGATCATTACCTGAAAGTTTCATCAAGATTGGGTGAAAAAGTGTGTGCTGAGATTTCAGGCAACTCGTAGTTTTTTGGAAGCTTGGCAGGCCCTTTCCATGAAAGTGATTCTCGCCAGTCTCTGCTTAGGGGTACATCAACAGCAAACAAACCATAGAGATAGAACTTGAAACTGCTTTATGGTGTCAAGTTTCAAAGCGCTAGCACAAACCGTGTTTGATTTAGAGTTCCAAATACATGTATACCTATAGGAGAAAACACAGTGAAACCTCAAAATGAAACCTGTTACTGCCAACGAACGGTTTCACCTAGAAGAACGAAATTTGGCGAGCCAAGTGGGATTGGTGTACTGATAATTACCTGAAAGTTTCATCAAGATTGGGTGAAAAAGTGTGTGCTGAGATTTCAGGCAACTCGTAGGTTTTTGGAAGCTTGGCAGGCCCTTTCCAAGAAAGTGATTCTCGCCAGTCTCTGCTTACGGCTACATCAACAGCAAACAAACCATAGGGATAGAACTTGAAACTGCTTTATTGTGTCAAGTTTCAAAGAGCTAGCACAAACCGTGTTTGATTTAGTGTTCCAAATACATGTATCCCTATAGGAGAAAACAGAGTTAAACCTCAAAATGAAACCGGTTACTGCCAACGAACGGTTTCACCTAGAAGAACGAAATTTGGCGAGCCAAGTGGAAAAGATTGGTGTACTGATCATTACCTGAAAGTTTCATCAAGATTGGGTGAAAAAGTGTGTGCTGAGATTTCAGGCAACTCGTAGTTTTTTGGAAGCTTGGCAGGCCCTTTCCATGAAAGTGATTCTCGCCAGTCTCTGCTTAGGGCTACATCAACAGCAAACAAACCATAGAGATAGAACTTGAAACTGCTTTATGGTGTCAAGTTTCAAAGAGCTAGCACAAACCGTGTTTGATTTAGAGTTCCAAATACATGTATCCCTATAGGAGAAAACAGAGTGAAACCTCAAAATGAAACCGGTTACTGCCAACGAACGGTTTCATCTAGAAGAACGAAATTTGGCGAGCCAAGTGGGATTGGTGTACTGATCATTACCTGAAAGTTTCATCAAGATTGGGTGAAAAAGTGTGTGCTGAGATTTCAGGCACCTCGTAGTTTTTTGGAAGCTTGGCAGGCCCTTTCCATGAAAGTGATTCTCGCCAGTCTCTGCTTAGGGCTACATCAACAGCAAACAAACCATAGAGATAGAACTTGAAACTGCTTTATGGTGTCAAGTTTCAAAGAGCTAGCACAAACCGTGTTTGATTTAGAGTTCCAAATACATGTATCCCTATAGGAGAAAACAGAGTGAAACCTCAAAATGAAACCGGTTACTGCCAACGAACGGTTTCACCTAGAAGAACGAAATTTGGCGAGCCAAGTGGGATTGGTGTACTGATCATTACCTGAAAGTTTCATCAAGATTGGGTGAAAAAGTGTGTGCTGAGATTTCAGGCAACTCGTAGTTTTTTGGAAGCTTGGCAGGGCCTTTCCATGAAAGTGATTCTCGCCAGTCTCTGCTTAGGGCTACATCAACAGCAAACAAACCATAGAGATAGAACTTGAAACTGCGTTATTGTGTCAAGTTTCAAAGAGCTAGCACAAACCGTGTTTGATTTAGAGTTCCAAATACATGTATCCCTATAGGAGAAAACAGAGTAAAACCTCAAAATGAAACCGGTTACTGCCAACGAACGGTTTCACCTAGAAGAACGAAATTTGGCGAGCCAAGTGGGATTGGTGTACTGATCATTACCTGAAAGTTTCATAAAGATTGGGTTAAAAAGTTTGTGCTGAGATTTCAGGCAACTCGTGGTTTTTTGGAAGCTTGGCAGGCCCTTTCCATGAAAGTGATTCTCGCCAGTTTCTGCTAAGGGCTACATGAACAGCAAACAAACCATAGAGATAGAACTTGAAACTGCTTTATGGTGTCAAGTTTCAAAGAGCTAGCACAAACCGTGTTTGATTTAGAGTTCCAAATACATGTATCCCTATAAGACAAAACAGAGTGAAACCTCAAAATGAAACCGGTTACTGCCAACGAACGGTTTCACCTAGAAAACGAAATTTGGCGAGCCAAGTGGGATTGGTGTACTGATCATTACCTGAAAGTTTCATCAAGATTGGGTGAAAAAGTGTGTGCTGAGATTTCAGGCAACTCGTAGTTTTTTGGAAGCTTGGCAGGCCCTTTCCATGAAAGTGATTCTCGCCAGTCTCTGCTTAGGGGTACATCAAAAGCAAACAAACCATAGAGATAGAACTTGAAACTGCTTTATGGTGTCAAGTTTCAAAGAGCTAGCACAAACCGTGTTTGTTTTAGAGTTCCAAATATATGTATCCCTATAGGTGAAAACAGAGTGAAACCTCAAAATGAAACCGGTTACTGCCAACGAACGGTTTCACCTACAAGAACGAAATTTGGCGAGCCAAGTGGGATTGGTGTACTGATCATTACCTGAAAGTTTCATCAAGATTGGGTGAAAAAGTGTGTGCTGAGATTTCAGGCAACTGGTAGTTTTTTGGAAGCTTGGCAGGCCCTTTCCATGAAAGTGATTCTCGCCAGTCTCTGCTTAGGGGTGCATCAACAGCAAACAAACCATAAAGATAGAACTTGAAACTGCTTTATGGTGTCAAGTTTCAAAGAGCTAGCACAAACCCTGTTTGATTTAGAGTTCCAAATACATGTATCCCTATAGGAGAAAACAGAGTGAAACCTCAAAATGAAACCGGTTACTGCCAACGAACGGTTTCACCTAGAAGAACGAAATTTGGCGAGCCAAGTGAGATTGGTGTACTGATCATTACCTGAAAGTTTCATCAAGATTGGGTGAAAAAGTGTGTGCTGAGATTTCAGGCAACTCGTAGATTTTTGGAAGCTTGGCAGGCACTTTCCATGAAAGTGATTCTCGCCAGTCTCTGCTTTGGGCTACATCAACAGCAAACAAACCATAGAGATAGAACTTGAAACAGCTTTATGGTGTCAAGTTTCAAAGAGCTAGCACAAACCGTGTTTGATTTAGAGTTCCAAATACATGTATCCCTATAGGAGAAAACAGAGTGAAACCTCAAAATGAAACCGGTTACTGCCAACGAACGGTTTCACCTAGAAGAACGAAATTTGGCGAGCCAAGTGGGATTGGTGTACTGATCATTACCTGAAAATTTCATCAAGATTGGGTGAAAAAGTGTGTGCTGAGATTTCAGGAAACTCGTAGTTTTTTGGAAGCTTGGCAGGCCCTTTCCATGAAAGTGATTCTCGCCAGTCTCTGCTTAGGGCTACATCAACAGCAAACAAACCATAGAGATAGAACTTGAAACTGCTTTATGGTGTCAAGTTTCAAAGACCTAGCACAAACCGTGTTTGATTTAGAGTTCCAAATACATGTATTCCTATAGGAGAAAACAGAGTGAAACCTCAAAATGAAAGCGGTTACTGCCAACGAACGGTTTCACCTAGAAGAACGAAATTTGGCGAGCCAGGTGGGATTGGTGTACTGATCATTACCTGAAAGTTTAATCAAGATTGGGTGAAAAAGTGTGTGCTGAGATTTCAGGCAACTCGTAGTTTTTTGGAAGCTTGGCAGGCCCTTTCCATGAAAGTGATTCTCGCCAGTCTCTGCTTAGGGCTACATCAACAGCAAACAAACCATAGAGATAGAACTTGAAACTGCTTTATGGTGTCAAGTTTCAAAGAGCTAGCACAAACCGTGTTTGATTTAGAGTTCCAAATACATGTATCCCTATAGGAGAAAACAGAGTGAAACCTCAAAATGAAACCGGTTACTGCCAACGAACGGTTTCACCTAGAAGAACGAAATTTGGCGAACCAAGTGGGATTGGTGTACTGATCATTACCTGAAAGTTTCATCAAGATTGGGTGAAAAAGTGTGTGCTGAGATTTCAGGCAACTCGTAGTTTTTTGGAAGCTTGGCAGGCCCTTTCCATGAAAGTGATTCTCGCCAGTCTCTGCTTAGGGCTATATCAAAAGCAAACAAACCATAGAGATAGAACTTGAAACTGCTTTATGGTGTCAAGTTTCAAAGAGCTAGCACAAACCGTGTTTGATTTAGAGTTCCAAATACATGTATCCCTATAGGAGAAAACAGAGTGAAACCTCAAAATGAAACCGGTTACTGCCAACGAACGGTTTCACCTAGAAGAACGAAATTTGGCGAGCCAAGTGGGATTGGTGTACTGATCATTACCTGAAAGTTTCATCAAGATTGGGTGAAAAAGTGTGTGCTAAGATTTCAGGCAACTCGTAGTTTTTTGGAAGCTTGGCAGGCCCTTTCCATGAAAGTGATTCTCGCCAGTCTCTGCTTAGGGCTACATCAACAGCAAACAAACCATAGAGATAGAACTTGAAACTGCTTTATGGTGTCAAGTTTCAAAGAGCTAGCACAAACCGTGTTTGATTTAGAGTTCCAAATACATGTATCCCTATAAGACAAAACAGAGTGAAACCTCAAAATGAAACCGGTTACTGCCAACGAACGGTTTCACCTAGAAAAACGAAATTTGTCGAGCCAAGTGGGATTGTTGTACTGATCATTACCTGAAATTTTCATCAAGATTGGGTGAAAAAGTGTGTGCTGAGATTTCAGGCAACTCGTAGTTTTTTGGAAGCTTGGCAGGCCCTTTCCATGAAAGTGATTCTCGCCAGTCTCTGCTTAGGGCTACATCAACAGCAAACAAACCATAGAGATAGAACTTGAAACTGCTTTATGGTGTCAAGTTTCAAAGAGCTAGCACAAACCGTGTTTGATTTAGAGTTCCAAATACATGTATCCCTATAGGAGAAAACAGAGTGAAACCTCAAAATGAAACCGGTTACTGCCAACGAACGGTTTCACCTAGAAGAACGAAATTTGGCGAGCCAGGTGGGATTGGTGTACTGATCATTACCTGAAAGTTTCATCAAGATTGGGTGAAAAAGTGTGTCCTGAGATTTCAAGAAACTCGTAGTTTTTTGGAAGCTTGGCAGGCCCTTTCCATGAAAGTGATTCTCGCCAGTCTCTGCTTAGGGCTACATCAACAGCAAACAAACCATAGAGATAGAACTTGAAACTGCTTTATGGTGTCAAGTTTCAAAGAGCTAGCACAAACCGTGTTTGATTTAGAGTTCCAAATACATGTATCCCTATAGGAGAAAACACAGTGAAACCTCAAAATGAAACCGGTTACTGCCAACGAACGGTTTCACCTAGAAGAACGAAATTTGGCGAGCCAAGTGGGATTGGTCTACTGATCATTACCTGAAAGTTTCATCAAGAATGGTTGAAAAAGTGTGTGCTGAGATTTCAGGAAACTCGTAGTTTTTTGGAAGCTTGGCAAGCCCTTTCCATGAAAGTGATTCTCGCCAGTCTCTGCTTAGGGCTACATCAACAGCAAACAAACCATAGAGATAGAACTTGAAACTGCTTTATGGTGTCAAGTTTCAAAGAGCTAGCACAAACCGTGTTTGATTTAGAGTTCCAAATACATGTATCCCTATAGGAGAAAACAGAGTGAAACCTCAAAATGAAACCGGTTACTGCCAACGAACGGTTTCACCTAGAAGAACGAAATTTGGCGAGCCAAGTGGGATTGGTGTACTGATCATTACATGAAAGTTTCATCAAGATTGGGTGAAAAAGTGTGTGCTGAGATTTCAGGCAACTCGTAGTTTTTTGGAAGCTTGGCAGGCCCTTTCCATGAAAGTGTTTCTCGCCAGTCTCTGCTTAGGGCTACATCAACAGCAAACAAACCATAGAAATAGAACTTTAAACTGCTTTATGGTGTCAAGTTTCAAAGAGCTAGCACAAACCGTGTTTGATTTAGAGTTCCAAATACATGTATCCCTATAGGAGAAAACAGAGTGAAACCTCAAAATGAAACCGGTTACTGCCAACGAACGGTTTCACCTAGAAGAATGAAATTTGGCGAGCCAAGTGGGATTGGTGTACTGATCATTACCTGAAAGTTTCATCAAGATTGGGTGAAAAAGTGTGTGCTGAGATTTCAGGCAACTCGTAGTTTTTTGGAAGCTTGGCAGGCCCTTTCCATCAAAGTGATTCTCGCCAGTCTCTGCTTAGGGCTACATCAACAGCAAACAAACCATAGAGATAGAACTTGAAACTGCTTTATGGTGTCAAGTTTCAAAGAGCTAGCACAAACCGTGTTTGATTTAGAGTTCCAAATACATGTATCCCTATAGGAGAAAACAGAGTGAAACCTCAAAATGAAACCGGTTACTGCCAACGAACGGTTTGCCCTAGAAGAATGAAATTTGGCGAGCCAAGTGGGATTGGTGTACTGATCATTACCTGAAAGTTTCATCAAGATTGGGTGAAAAAGTGTGTGCTGAGATTTCAGGCAACTAGTAGTTTTTTGGAAGCTTGGCAGGCCCTTTCCATGAAAGTGATTCTCGCCAGTCTCTGCTTAGGGCTACATCAACAGCAAACAAACCATAGAGATAGAACTTGAAACTGCTTTATGGTGTCAAGTTTCAAAGAGCTAGCACAAACCGTGTTTGATTTAGAGTTCCAAATACATGTATCCCTATAGGAGAAAACACAGTGAAACCTCAAAATGAAACCGGTTACTGCCAACGAACGGTTTCACCTAGAAGAACGAAATTTGGCGAGCCAAGTGGGATTGGTGTACTGATCATTACCTGAAAGTTTCATCAAGATTGGTTGAAAAAGTGTGTGCTGAGATTTCAGGAAACTCGTAGTTTTTTGGAAGCTTGGCAAGCCCTTTCCATGAAAGTGATTCTCGCCAGTCTCTGCTTAGGGCTACATCAACAGCAAACAAACCATAGAGATAGAACTTGAAACTGCATTATGGTGTCAAGTTTCAAAGAGCTAGCACAAACCGTGTTTGATTTAGAGTTCCAAATACATGTTCCCTATAGGAGAAAACACAGTGAAACCTCAAAATGAAACCGGTTACTGCCAACGAACGGTTTCACCTAGAAGAACGAAATTTGGCGAGCCAAGTGGGATTGGTGTACTGATCATTACCTGAAAGTTTCATCAAGATTGGGTGAAAAAGTGTGTGCTGAGATTTCAGGCAACTCGTAGTTTTTTGGAAGCTTGGCAGGCCCTTTCCATGAAAGTGATTCTCGCCAGTCTCTGCTTAGGGCTACATCAACAGCAAACAAAGCATAGAGATAGAACTTGAAACTGCTTTATGGTGTCAAGTTTCAAAGAGCTAGCACAAACCGTGTTGATTTAGAATTCCAAATACATGTATCCCAATAGGAGAAAACAGAGTGAAACCTCAAAATGAAACCGGTTACTGCCAACGAACGGTTTCACCTACAAGAACGAAATTTGGCGAGCCAAGTGGGATTGGTGTACTGATCATTACCTGAAAGTTTCATCAAGATTGGGTGAAAAAGTGTGTGCTGAGATTTCAGGCAACTCGTAGTTTTTTGGAAGCTTGGCAGGCCCTTTCCATGAAAGTGATTCTCGCCAGTCTCTGCTTAGGGCTACATCAACAGCAAACAAACCATAGAGATAGAACTTGAAACTGCTTTATGGTGTCAAGTTTCAAAGAGCTAGCACAAACCGTGTTTGATTTAGAGTTCCAAATACATGTATCCCTATAGGAGAAAACAGAGTGAAACCTCAAAATGAAACCGGTTACTGCCAAAGAATGGTTTCACCTAGAAGAACAAAATTTGGCGAGCCAAGTGGGATTGGTGTACTGATCATTACATGAAAGTTTCATCAAGATTGGGTGAAAAAGTGTGTGCTGAGATTTCAGGCAACTCGTAGTTTTTTGGAAGCTTGGCAGGCCCTTTCCATGAAAGTGATTCTCGCCAGTCTCTGCTTAGGGCTACATCAACAGCAAACAAACCATAGAGATAGAACTTGAAACTGCTTTATGGTGTCAAGTTTCAAAGAGCTAGCACAAACCGTGTTTGATTTAGAGTTCCAAATACATGTATCCCTATAGGAGAAAACAGAGTGAAACCTCAAAATGAAACCGGTTACTGCCAACGAACGGTTTCACCTAGAAGAACGAAATTTGGCGAGCCAAGTGGGATTGGTGTACTGATCATTACATGAAAGTTTCATCAAGATTGGGTGAAAAAGTGTGTGCTGAGATTTCAGGCAACTCGTAGTTTTTTGGAAGCTTGGCAGGCCCTTTCCATGAAAGTGTTTCTCGCCAGTCTCTGCTTAGGGCTACATCAACAGCAAACAAACCATAGAGATAGAACTTGAAACTGCTTTATGGTGTCAAGTTTCAAAGAGCTAGCACAAACCGTGTTTGATTTAGAGTTCCAAATACATGTATCCCTATAGGAGAAAACAGAGTGAAACCTCAAAATGAAACCGGTTACTGCCAACGAACGGTTTCACCTAGAAGAATGAAATTTGGCGAGCCAAGTGGGATTGGTGTACTGATCATTACCTGAAAGTTTCATCAAGATTGGGTGAAAAAGTGTGTGCTGAGATTTCAGGCAACTCGTAGTTTTTTGGAAGCTTGGCAGGCCCTTTCCATGAAAGTGATTCTCGCCAGTCTCTGCTTAGGGCTACATCAACAGCAAACAAACCATAGAGACAGAACTTGAAACTGCTTTATGGTGTCAAGTTTCAAAGAGCTAGCACAAACCGTGTTGATTTAGAGTTCCAAATACATGTATCCCTATAGGAGAAAACAGAGTGAAACCTCAAAATGAAACCGGTTACTGCCAACGAACGGTTTCACCTACAAGAACGAAATTTGGCGAGCCAAGTGGGATTGGTGTACTGATCATTACCTGAAAGTTTCATCAAGATTGGGTGAAAAAGTGTGTGCTGAGATTTCAGGCAACTCGTAGTTTTTTGGAAGCTTGGCAGGCCCTTTCCATGAAAGTGATTCTCGCCAGTCTCTGCTTAGGGCTACATCAACAGCAAACAAACCATAGAGATAGAACTTGAAACTGCTTTATGGTGTCAAGTTTCAAAGAGCTAGCACAAACCGTGTTTGATTTAGAGTTCCAAATACATGTATCCCTATAGGAGAAAACAGAGTGAAACCTCAAAATGAAACCGGTTACTGCCAACGAACGGTTTCACCTAGAAGAACGAAATTTGGCGAGCCAAGTGGGATTGGTGTACTGATCATTACATGAAAGTTTCATCAAGATTGGGTGAAAAAGTGTGTGCTGAGATTTCAGGCAACTCGTAGTTTTTTGGAAGCTTGGCAGGCCCTTTCCATGAAAGTGTTTCTCGCCAGTCTCTGCTTAGGGCTACATCAACAGCAAACAAACCATAGAGATAGAACTTGAAACTGCTTTATGGTGTCAAGTTTCAAAGAGCTAGCACAAACCGTGTTTGATTTAGAGTTCCAAATACATGTATCCCTATAGGAGAAAACAGAGTGAAACCTCAAAATGAAACCGGTTACTGCCAACGAACGGTTTCACCTAGAAGAATGAAATTTGGCGAGCCAAGTGGGATTGGTGTACTGATCATTACCTGAAAGTTTCATCAAGATTGGGTGAAAAAGTGTGTGCTGAGATTTCAGGCAACTCGTAGTTTTTTGGAAGCTTGGCAGGCCCTTTCCATGAAAGTGATTCTCGCCAGTCTCTGCTTAGGGCTACATCAACAGCAAACAAACCATAGAGACAGAACTTGAAACTGCTTTATGGTGTCAAGTTTCAAAGAGCTAGCACAAACCGTGTTGATTTAGAGTTCCAAATACATGTATCCCTATAGGAGAAAACAGAGTGAAACCTCAAAATGAAACCGGTTACTGCCAACGAACGGTTTCACCTACAAGAACGAAATTTGGCGAGCCAAGTGGGATTGGTGTACTGATCATTACCTGAAAGTTTCATCAAGATTGGGTGAAAAAGTGTGTGCTGAGATTTCAGGCAACTCGTAGTTTTTTGGAAGCTTGGCAGGCCCTTTCCATGAAAGTGATTCTCGCCAGTCTCTGCTTAGGGCTACATCAACAGCAAACAAACCATAGAGAATGAACTTGAAACTGCTTTATGGTGTCAAGTTTCAAAGAGCTAGCACAAACCGTGTTTGATTTAGAGTTCCAAATACATGTATCCCTATAGGAGAAAACAGAGTGAAACCTCAAAATGAAACCGGTTACTGCCAACGAACGGTTTCACCTAGAAGAACGAAATTTGGCGAGCCAAGTGGGATTGGTGTACTGATCATTACCTGAAAGTTTCATCAAGATTGGGTGAAAAAGTGTGTGCTGAGATTTCAGGCAACTCGTAGTTTTTTGGAAGCTTGGCAGGCCCTTTCCATGAAAGTGATTCTCGCCAGTCTCTGCTTAGGGCTACATCAACAGCAAACAAACCATAGAGATAGAACTTGAAACTGCTTTATGGTGTCAAGTTTCAAAGAGCTAGCACAAACCGTGTTTGATTTAGAGTTCCAAATACATGTATCCCTATAGGAGAAAACAGAGTGAAACCTCAAAATGAAACCGGTTACTGCCAACGAACGGTTTCACCTACAAGAACGAAATTTGTCAAGCCAAGTGGGATTGGTGTACTGATCATTACCTGAAAGTTTCATCAAGATTGGCTGAAAAAGTGTGTGCTGAGATTTCAGGCAACTCGTAGTTTTTTGGAAGCTTGGCAGGCCCTTTCCATGAAAGTGATTCTCGCCAGTCTCTGCTTAGGGCTACATCAACAGCAAACAAACCATAGAGAATGAACTTGAAACTGCTTTATGGTGTCAAGTTTCAAAGAGCTAGCACAAACCGTGTTTGATTTAGAGTTCCAAATACATGTATCCCTATAGGAGAAAACAGAGTGAAACCTCAAAATGAAACCGGTTACTGCCAACGAACGGTTTCACCTAGAAGAACGAAATTTGGCGAGCCAAGTGGGATTGGTGTACTGACCATTACCTGAAAGTTTCATCAAGATTGGGTGAAAAAGTGTGTGCTGAGATTTCAGGCAACTCGTAGTTTTTTGGAAGCTTGGCAGGCCCTTTCCATGAAAGTGATTCTCGCCAGTATCTGCTTAGGGGTACATCAACAGCAAACAAACCATAGGGATAGAACTTGAATCTGCTTTATGGTGTCAAGTTTCAAAGAGCTAGCACAAACCGTGTTGATTTAGAGTTCCAAATACATGTATCCCAATAGGAGAAAACAGAGTGAAACCTCAAAATGAAACCGGTTACTGCCAACGAACGGTTTCACCTACAAGAACGAAATTTGGCTAGCCAAGTGGGATTGGTGTACTGATCATTACCTGAAAGTTTCATCAAGATTGGGTGAAAAAGTGTGTGCTGAGATTTCAGGCAACTCGTAGTTTTTTGGAAGCTTGGCAGGCCCTTTCCATGAAAGTGATTCTCGCCAGTCTCTGCTTAGGGCTACATCAACAGCAAACAAACCATAGAGATAGAACTTGAAACTGCTTTATGGTGTCAAGTTTCAAAGAGCTAGCACAAACCGTGTTTGATTTAGAGTTCCAAATACATGTATCCCTATAGGAGAAAACAGAGTGAAACCTCAAAATGAAACCGGTTACTGCGAAAGAATGGTTTCACCTAGAAGAACAAAATTTGGCAAGCCAAGTGGGATTGGTGTACTGATCATTACCTGAAAGTTTCATCAAGATTGGGTGAAAAAGTGTGTGCTGAGATTTCAGGCAACTCGTAGTTTTTTGGAAGCTTGGCAGGCCCTTTCCATGAAAGTGATTCTCGCCAGTCTCTGCTTAGGGCTACATCAACAGCAAACAAACCATAGAGATAAAACTTGAAACTGCTTTATGGTGTCAAGTTTCAAAGAGCTAGCACAAACCGTGTTTGATTTAGAGTTCCAAATACATGTATCCCTATAGGAGAAAACAGAGTGAAACCTCAAAATGAAACCGGTTACTGCCAACGAACGGTTTCACCTAGAAGAACGAAATTTGGCGAGCCAAGTGGGATTGGTGTACTGATCATTACATGAAAGTTTCATCAAGATTGGGTGAAAAAGTGTGTGCTGAGATTTCAGGCAACTCGTAGTTTTTTGGAAGCTTGGCAGGCCCTTTCCATGAAAGTGTTTCTCGCCAGTCTCTGCTTAGGGCTACATCAACAGCAAACAAACCATAGAGATAGAACTTGAAACTGCTTTATGGTGTCAAGTTTCAAAGAGCTAGCACAAACCGTGTTTGATTTAGAGTTCCAAATACATGTATCCCTATAGGAGAAAACAGAGTGAAACCTCAAAATGAAACCGGTTACTGCCAACGAACGGTTTCACCTAGAAGAATGAAATTTGGCGAGCCAAGTGGGATTGGTGTACTGATCATTACCTGAAAGTTTCATCAAGATTGGGTGAAAAAGTGTGTGCTGAGATTTCAGGCAACTCGTAGTTTTTTGGAAGCTTGGCAGGCCCTTTCCATGAAAGTGATTCTCGCCAGTCTCTGCTTAGGGCTACATCAACAGCAAACAAACCATAGAGACAGAACTTGAAACTGCTTTATGGTGTCAAGTTTCAAAGAGCTAGCACAAACCGTGTTGATTTAGAGTTCCAAATACATGTATCCCTATCGGAGAAAACAGAGTGAAACCTCAAAATGAAACCGGTTACTGCCAACGAACGGTTTCACCTACAAGAACGAAATTTGGCGAGCCAAGTGGGATTGGTGTACTGATCATTACCTGAAAGTTTCATCAAGATTGGGTGAAAAAGTGTGTGCTGAGATTTCAGGCAACTCGTAGTTTTTTGGAAGCTTGGCAGGCCCTTTCCATGAAAGTGATTCTCGCCAGTCTCTGCTTAGGGCTACATCAACAGCAAACAAACCATAGAGATAGAACTTGAAACTGCTTTATGGTGTCAAGTTTCAAAGAGCTAGCACAAACCGTGTTTGATTTAGAGTTCCAAATACATGTATCCCTATAGGAGAAAACAGAGTGAAACCTCAAAATGAAACCGGTTACTGCCAACGAACGGTTTCACCTAGAAGAACGAAATTTGGCGAGCCAAGTGGGATTGGTGTACTGATCATTACCTGAAAGTTTCATCAAGATTGGGTGAAAAAGTGTGTGCTGAGATTTCAGGCAACTCGTAGTTTTTTGGAAGCTTGGCAGGCCCTTTCCATGAAAGTGATTCTCGCCAGTCTCTGCTTAGGGCTACATCAACAGCAAACAAACCATAGAGATAGAACTTGAAACTGCTTTATGGTGTCAAGTTTCAAAGAGCTAGCACAAACCGTGTTTGATTTAGAGTTCCAAATACATGTATCCCTATCGGAGAAAACAGAGTGAAACCTCAAAATGAAACCGGTTACTGCCAACGAACGGTTTCACCTACAAGAACGAAATTTGCCAAGCCAAGTGGGATTGGTGTACTGATCATTACCTGAAAGTTTCATCAAGATTGGCTGAAAAAGTGTGTGCTGAGATTTCAGGCAACTCGTAGTTTTTTGGAAGCTTGGCAGGCCCTTTCCATGAAAGTGATTCTCGCCAGTCTCTGCTTAGGGCTACATCAACAGCAAACAAACCATAGAGAATGAACTTGAAACTGCTTTATGGTGTCAAGTTTCAAAGAGCTAGCACAAACCGTGTTTGATTTAGAGTTCCAAATACATGTATCCCTATAGGAGAAAACAGAGTGAAACCTCAAAATGAAACCGGTTACTGCCAACGAACGGTTTCACCTAGAAGAACGAAATTTGGCGAGCCAAGTGGGATTGGTGTACTGACCATTACCTGAAAGTTTCATCAAGATTGGGTGAAAAAGTGTGTGCTGAGATTTCAGGCAACTCGTAGTTTTTTTGAAGCTTGGCAGGCCCTTTCCATGAAAGTGATTCTCGCCAGTCTGCTTAGGGGTACATCAACAGCAAACAAACCATAGGGATAGAACTTGAATCTGCTTTATGGTGTCAAGTTTCAAAGAGCTAGCACAAACCGTGTTGATTTAGAGTTCCAAATACATGTATCCCAATAGGAGAAAACAGAGTGAAACCTCAAAATGAAACTGGTTACTGCCAACGAACGGTTTCACCTACAAGAACGAAATTTGGCTAGCCAAGTGGGATTGGTGTACTGATCATTACATGAAAGTTTCATCAAGATTGGGTGAAAAAGTGTGTGCTGAGATTTCAGGCAACTCGTAGTTTTTTGGAAGCTTGGCAGGCCCTTTCCATGAAAGTGATTCTCGCCAGTCTCTGCTTAGGGCTACATCAACAGCAAACAAACCATAGAGATAGAACTTGAAACTGCTTTATGGTGTCAAGTTTCAAAGAGCTAGCACAAACCGTGTTTGATTTAGAGTTCCAAATACATGTATCCCTATAGGAGAAAACAGAGTGAAACCTCAAAATGAAACCGGTTACTGCCAACGAACGGTTTCACCTAGAAGAACGAAATTTGGCGAGCCAAGTGGGATTGGTGTACTGATCATTACATGAAAGTTTCATCAAGATTGGGTGAAAAAGTGTGTGCTGAGATTTCAGGCAACTCGTAGTTTTTGGAAGCTTGGCAGGCC
>NW_027525510.1:0-18784 GCF_052094955.1 Ictidomys tridecemlineatus | reverse complement strand
TTCTAATTTAGTTAAATATGTAGTTATTCTATTCAAAACAATCCCATTTCTAGCATATTTCCAAGGAAATGAATGCACAGTTCACAAAAATTCTTACGTTTCTTACGTTCTCTGTTTTCTCTATCAACTACCTGGATGAACTTCAAGTCATTTAGAAATCAGTGACATGTACTTTCTCTTAACTCCCCGTATCAAAAAGATCAATATGACAATCTCTTTTATAGGTAGATATCTAGATGTTTTCAGAAAATAAATAAAATTCCACATAGAAGGCAGTTCCAGCAGATTTTATTATGGGAAATTGGTGTATGGTCTGTGGATGTGTAAAAGGGAAAACTAAACGTAAATGTTCAGGGATTTAAAAATACAATCTCTGAAGTTGTGCATACTGATATTGTAAAGGTCTTAAATATAAAGATAAGTTGAGGAGGGACAATTTCATGGGGCATTAAAAAATCTCTCAATGTATGTTTATATAATTTTATCTACATATAAGTTTTTCCTTGGTTTTACTGGCTAATTTCTTGTAGGTCACGGGTGTGGGGTAGGGTGAAGGATGATACCCAAACAATTTTTCTTAAACTCTGTGCTCTTTATTAATGTGGGGCATTACATTGAATCATCATCATGGTCACCATTAGAATCCATTATTAACAATCATAACTCATGAATGACACTTTGTGACACAATATGTACTTGCTCCTTAGAATTTATATAATGCAGCATAGGAATTAAATCAACTTAATAGTAAACCCTCTGCTCTTCAATAATAATAACCATAATCATCATAATCATCTAGGGCATATTTCAAAGAAAAATAATTTGCGTGTGAGTCTTCTTAGATTGCTTCAATACACATAAATGCCTGACTTTAAAAACCTTCTTTAATGTAGTTTAAAAGTGGCATGTTTTCTGTAAAAATTAGATTGAATTTCAGATAATCCATTCTATCAAAACAGTGAATTTGTTTGAAAAGATGAATTTTTACATACCTGAATCCAATCAGGATTTTTCAAATTGAGAAACACATAGAGACACACATTAGATAAAAATACCTAACACTTATTAAATGCCTATAAGACTTTTACATGCATTAACTTATTTGGTTTACACAACAACCTATAAGATAACCTATTATCCTCATTTTACAGAAAAAAAAATTGAAATTAATGCACAGTATATTAATGCAAGTAGGGAAACATCAATGAAAACCCTTTAATTTGCATAATGTACATTGATTTGTACATTTAATATGTATTAACAGTTATGATTTAAGAAACAAAAAAGAAATTGACTCAGAAAATTTATCATGTAATAACTATTATTTGTAGCGATACTTTGTTACCTGATGATAATACCATATATTAGTAAACTTTCTTATTATCTTCAATGCCAAGACATTCTTGTCTTTGGTTTTAATAAATCATTGCACATGATTAATAGGCCAACACAGCTTTCATTAAAATTTCAAATCTCAGGGCCTTAAGAAGCTTAAAGTACTTAAATTTCAATAGAAATTCGGTGCTTCAAGAAGCACAACTAATTTTAAAATCTAAATATAAACAAAATAAAATAAATAAGTCTAGAGTCTTAAAAGAGGAATTTTTTTTTTGCTTTGCCAATAAATGAAATGTTTTCCTGTGAAATCTATGAGCTCTCTGGCCTGGCCCAGAGTTGTCCTCATATCCTTCCATGTGGTGTGGGTGCTTGGAGCCGAGGGAAAGATCAGAGGTCATTGTGCAGAACAGTTGGCCTCAGTCAGTGAGTTCCAAGTGTTCCCAGTGATGCTAGTCCAAGGACACACTTTGGGGAGGCTGGGCTCTTTCACCTAACATGCAGGGATGCCCTTACCCCTAACTGGTAAGTTTAAAATCTTACCAAATTCACCCGGAAAAAAGCCTCCCTCCTGTCTTGGAGATTCAGCACTCAATTCAGCATTTAACTTCTCTTTCAGTTCTTTTTTTTGGGGGCTGAGGTATAGGGGGGGCAGTTACCAGAGATTGAACTCAGGGGCTTGACTACTGAGCCACATCCCCAGCCCTATTTTATATTTTATTTAGAGACAGGGTCTCACTGAGTTTCTTGGTGCCTTGTTTTTGCTGAGGCTGTCTTCGAACTCACTATCCTCCTGCCTCAGCCTTCTTAGCTGCTGGGTTACAGGCCTGCACCACTGTGCCAGCTCTTTTAGTTCTTTTTATTTCACCTGTGCTTCTTCTAGCATAAAGGGGAAAGAAAAGACAAATTATTACCTCTTACGATATGTCAAAGCATTTTAGTTATACAATTTTTCAAAATAAAAAATTCTCTTTTCCATTTAGGATTTTAAAATTTCTTTTCTTGGTAGTGGTTAGTTTCAATTCAAACCAATTTTGTTCCTATACAGGGTCTAATTTAGTCTTTAGCCAGATCTACTAAGAAACCCAAAGAGGATAAGATCTGATCCCTGTCCTGCTGCGCCCCTCCCCTGACTCAGGCAATGGCAAGGCCCTACTGAGGTGGATGGCCCAAGGCGTCCATCCTCTGGAGGAGTGCAGTATGTTTCTGGATGGGATGATTTGTTTTTGTATTCCTTTAATAAGTATAGTTTTGATTTCTCATATGACCATTAAGTATAAAGGAAAAATCATGACTTTCCCAATTAATGCAACTACTTCTAAAGCATAGATCTGTTTGCTCTAAATGCAATGATTCAGCTGTGGAGTGTAAATTGTTAATGTCTAAAGAAAAACTCCCTGTATTCCTGTCAAGGAAGTTTTTGAGAAATTAATTTAAAATCTAGAGAACAAAAATTAATGTTAAGAAGATAGATTAGTGCTTAGTACTGGGCAACTTGTTCTTGTTCCTGTGCACAATGGTTTGTGTTCTTACTTTTGTTTGATTACAAGTAATAACCAATCAACTACTTGCCATAACCATGGCACCGGTTCCAGTCAGTAAGTCAAGAAAGAATAGTCGAGGTATAGGCCGATAGTTTGGGACATTTGTAACTATTATTAAAAGTGAACTAAGCAGAAACAGCTAAAAACAAAACTCGAACTGAAAGTACAAATGCTTGCTTATGCATAAGCCAAGATACATTCTTCTATCCTAATTGTAGCTATGTAATATTTTGTTTTGTTTGAATAATGATTCCTGTTTTATAACCACAAAGTACTGTAAGCCTGCCAAAATGAAAAGTATATATGATCAACTTCACAAGTAAAGATTGGGATCAACACCTTCACTTTGGTGTCTTTGTTGTTTCTCCACCCCCTCTTTCGCCAACTCCTCATCATCCGTTCATCTCCTGAGACTCCCTGTTGGAGCGGGTCTCCGACACTGTCCTTCAACCAACTTACAATCTAATGGGAAGATGAACTCAACATGTGCAGGAAACTCGGTAACAATTTTATGTAATCTACAAATTATCATTATATTCCCTTAGTGTTTGCTTGGGCAGCTCTGGGAATCGAGCACTTAATACTTGTCAAAGCCCCTCATTCCATCTTGAATATGCACTCCTCCAGGTCCTAGTTGGGCCTCTCAATTGTGTTCTAAACACTAGGGCAACACCTTGTGTAAATGTGCACTCAGTAAAGGTTTGAAGAATGAAGAAGGTCTCTCAAGTACATCCATGGAGCAGAGTTTTTAAAAGATTCTTTAAAGACGGTACTGTGTGGGACCTAAAAGATCTAACAGAGACTTGACAGAGGCGAGAGGACATTTCTGTTCACTGGTTCTGGTGCAGATATCTTGCTGAGAAAAATAAAGCCTCTGTGGGCATAAGTGAGGCAGCATAGCCCAGCGGCTTCTGAGGAACTCAGTGTCTCCTGTCTCCTAAACATACCCCTTATAGAGACTATCGGCTCAGTCTCTACAGAACAAGCAGCTCTGCATCTTTCTTTCCTAATCAGTCATCTCAATGTCAGGTGACCGAGAATGAAGTCACTTATGAGTGACCCCAAAATATAATATTTCTAAAGGAGGGGGGTTGTGTATGAAGTAGATTACTCACAAGCTTCAGGGATTTATTACAGTTAATAAATTGCTTGCAACTCCCCTCCCCAAGCATCCATGTGTTGTAAGATAAAGATGAAAACCCCTAGTTAGTGAATGAATATGTTTCTAAACATAACTTCTTCTACAATAATGATTTTTATTTAAACAGATATTTTGGTAGGTCTATTGTTATGCTATATTGTATCATAATGGGAATGTGTCCCTATACTTTCTCCCTAAAAATTATTCCTTTTTGTCCTGCTCATAAAAAGCAGAAGATTAACACTTAGCATTATCTATTGTTTACCATAAGTAATTTTCCACACACATCATCTCATTTAAGAAATTTTGCATCCAAGGATTTCTGGTCATCTTTTTGGTTTTCTTCCAGTACTGGAGGCATCATGCTAAATCCCTCAGGTTTTGTGATAACCTCTGAATTTATTTCTACTCTGGCAATACAAGTAGTATTGTGGAAACTTAGACACACATAGAAAAGGTGCTACCATATGTCACTACATAAATGCCATCAAAATGGTAATGAAAATATGTACAATATTCTGTAATATGTTTTTAACGTGTAGGTGTATCCTGATTCTGGATAGTGTTTTTGAAAATTGTGATGGTACATAAACTATTTACCAGCATCTCTCACAGAGAGGCGTAGATTTCTGGTTTTTGTGTGGCCCTTGCTGCTCTCCATACTAGCACCTGGGATGCAAAGAATGCTCTTGGTAAAACTGGCTGTTGGTCTCCATTCACCACAAAACGGACCTGTTATTCTGAAAGTTGCCTGTCGCATATCTCTGGTCTCATGAAGGAGTCAAAATCCTCTGATCTCTCACAATTCATTTTCCTGTGATGGACATTTATAGAGGTCTGGGGCCGACCTGTGGGAATATGCATCGTGCCTTTCCTCTGCAGCTGCTCTGGGACTCCTCAGTGTGCAAACACAACTCAAGGGCAACGGCTTGAGTTCAACTGCAACAATGGAGAGCAGTTAATTTGCTGTTGGATTCATTAAAGTCTTGGCAATGTCCTGTACCCATCATGCAGCGAGAAGATCAGCGTCCTCTCTCTTCTGGGATGTGGGTGAGCGAAGTTCAGAGTGAGATTTCTGCTAAGAAGTTGTGGGTGGCTAAAACCTCAAGACTGCCTTCCCTTCCCGCTAGGGAGAGAAGGGGTCAGAGTGGGTGTACACTTATTGGGATGGATTTCGCATGGCATATGAAGTTTTTCCCTTCATGTTACATACTTTGCCAGATGGAAAAATATCAGAAGCCAGAATATTGATAGCATCCCCACTATCTTCAGCTGATCCACTCCTGCTAAGGGCTGATCCCTTACCAAACCCTGTATGACTTCGTGCTCCTTAATTTTATGATTCTGCTGATGCTCATGACCTGGTGAAGAAATTGTTTGCTATGGAGTTTAAAAGTAGGGAAAAAAGTAGAGTCATCAAACAGCTCTTTTGAGCACAGATGGAGAAAAGACAACAAGCTTGAAAGTCTTGTAGTATTTTACTGCACAAAAATAAAAATAAAAGTATTAGATAAAGAGGTAAGTCTCTAAAACTTAAAATTTCCCATAATACAATGGGGTTTTCTGTCGCGACCCCTTGCCAGTAAGGAAGACGCAACTCGGGGAATCTTCTTTCAGCGGTTTATTCAGGCCCTTGATATTTCTTCTACTGAATCCCCGGATGCCCCTCCCAGCCTTAATATTGCATCTCAAGCCCCAATGCGATGCTGCCACTTGAACTTTCTCATAGGTTGCTGAAAAACCATGAGTCAACTCTCTCAAATAAGGAGTTGTTTGTCACATACCACAGGGGAGTCAGGCCATCTTGTATTGGCGACCATAATCTGCATAAGCGGCAGAGGTGGCTCACCACAGTTCCTCCTTTCTGTTTTCTTAAACACACAGGCGAGAGTAGAGGTCCTATCCCACTGTGCAGAAGTGGCTGCATAGTATGGCTCAGTCCTAAGGAGGGCACTTCCCTAGACCTGACTCCATATCAGCAGACTCCTTTTTTCCTGGGACGGGGCGTGGACACGTCAAACCCGCATGCAATAGGACATGCTCTCCTTGAGGTCCGGTCCACTGCGGGATCACTCAAGTGCAGTGCCTTGCCTCGCATCCTGTATCATGACGATGGTGAACAAAAGGGGGTAGCTGGGACTACCTCTTTAGGACAACCACAATTAAGTTGGCGACACCCTGAGAGAAAGCACGGGCTTTAAAGCCATAGCTAAAGACCAGTGTGGAAACCCTTCTGCGTGCAATGGCAACAAGACCTGGAGAGTGCAAGGGCTTTCCAGCACTAGAAGAAAGACAAAAGAAGGACATGTCGAACCCAGTGCAATGTTAGAATAACTTGGGGTGTAGCGACCATGTCAAAGGCACTATTGTGGAAACCCATCTGCGTGCAATGGCAGCAAGGCCAGCAGAGTGCAAGGGGCTTTCCAACACTAAGAGAATAACGAGGAAAGACATGTCAATCCTAGTGCAATGTTACAATAACTTGGGGTGCAATGACCATGTCAAAGATTTACTGTTTAAGATGCGCAAGCCAGACTTGAGGTGAGTTGCCATTTTCTAAAGCTGCAAGAGCCTTATATGATCATAGCCTTATCGTGAGCACTGTGGGCCTTGAAATGACAGAGAAACCACATACAAAGAATTACACCAAAGCAACACATAGTACCAAAAATGCCTACTCCCACCCACTCTTTAAAAAAGGAAAAAGCAGAAGATATCCAATTAGTGAATTGACCCAAAGTCATGAGATCAACACGGGTGTTATTCAAGACAGCTATCTGAGTCAGTTGAGACTGGATCATGTCTTCCACCGCCATGGACCAATTCCCGGCAAATAGTCACTGATGATGCGGGAAGCATTCCTGGAATCATTAAATCTAAAAGAGGTTATACATAAATGCGCAAATTGGTCAATGCAACCCAAAGGTACCAGGTCAGACAAATTCTTCTATCTGAGCTTGAAGTATATCTATTCTTTGGTTAGCAGCTAAAATCCCTGGCAAAATATGTTGATTAACTTTATTTTGAGATTCAAGTATGGGGGAAGTTTGTTGAACAACTTCATTAACAGTGACAGCAGTTTGCACCTGGCTGGCCATGACTACTCCGGCCGTAACTGCTGCAGCAGCAGCAAGGCCTGCATTAGTTAATGGCCAACCTATCTCTCTACAGACTTTCATCCAAGCCTCTATGCCTTTGTTTTTATAAGGAGTAATAGCTGCCTCACATTCTTTAGTACACTGTTCAAAGACCAATTGTTTAATCAAGGGCATGGCCCTATCGGGATCACCAAAAATTTTTGCTGCAGCATTCACCATCCTAACAACAAAGTCTGAGATCTGTATTGACTGTTCTCCAAACTTGAGAATGAAAAGTCCTCCCGGAGCCTTGGACTCCACCCACATACGGGGGCGGAACTACTGGAGGCGCGGGGAAGGGTGGAGAAGCATCAAGTACTGGCTCCTTCTCTTTCCCAGAACTGGATTTATTACCCTTCTCACAACAGGCTTTTACATCTGTTGTTTCTCGTTTTTTCTTTTTTATCTTAGTCTTACGTAATTGTTGTAATAACTTGTCCAATTCCTCAGAACTGTCCGAGCTACTTGTGTCCTTGGGAGTTTTTAACTCAGTCAAGTCCGGATAGAGCCTTCTTCTCTGTTTAACTTCAGACTCCCTTGTCTCTTCACCACTCTTACTCCTAATACTTTCTGCTACCTCGCTATGTGACCCCTCCGATTTTTCTTCATGCAATTGCTCAAGAACGGCCTGACCCTCGCTCACAGCTTTCTGGCATTTACCATCCATTATACACCCCCTTACTAATTTCCAAAGCGGAATGGTACCGCCCTTTAAAGTTCCTTGTTTGTAAGCGAAATCCAGATCTTTCCCTAATTTGTCCCAACTGGGAATCATGAGACTCCCTGAAAAAGCAAAACAAGGAGCTACAGAGTCAGTCTCTTCTAAAAACCTCTGTAATGTGCTCCGCTTAACTTTAAGTCACTTAGAATGCAGTAACCCGTCCAAGGCCAGCAAAATTGGGCTTGAGGAAGTAGCACCCATACTGTTCCAAGCAGTGTAAAGAAAGTGAAAGTATAAAACCCCGCTCTCTCATTATTTACAGAGGAGCATCTTATTTTATTATTTTCCCCCGCTCTCTCTTTATCTACAGAGGAGCGTCTTATTTATTACTTTTCCCTGCTCTCTCTTTATCTACAGAGGAGCTGCACCACTTGATCACGGATCCCACTTACCTGGGACTAACAGTTGCACCACCTCTGACCGCTGAAAGTTCTGGTTCCCGGGTTTCGGCACCACTTGTCGCGACCCCTTGCCCGCAAGGAAGACGGAACTCGGGAATCTTCTTTCAGCTGTTTATTCAGGCCCTTGATATTTCTTCTAATGAATCCTCGGATGCCCCTCCCAACCTTAATATAGCATCTCAAGCCCCAATGCGAAGCTGCCACGTGGAATTTTCTCATAGGGTACTGAAAAACCATGCGCCAACTCTCCCAAATAAGGAGTTGTTTGTCACATACCACAGCAAAGTCAGCGCCATATTATAATGGCGACCATAATCTGCATAAGCGGCAGAGGCGGCTCACCACAGTTTTCCTCATGCTTAGGAGACACACATTAACAGTACTCCTAAAAGATCTTAGAATGATTAGCCATCAGGGAAAGGCAAAGCTAAAGCACATTTGATGTAGCACTTCGCACATTCCAGGGTCGTCACAATAAAAGGAATGATAATAATGTGTTGTTAAGGGAGTGAAGAAATCAGAAGCTTTATTCACCACTCTTAATAATAAGGTAAGCTGGTTCCACTGGTCTGAAAATGATCTGGAACTTCTTCAGAAAGTTAAATATGGAGTAAACGAACCACCGCTTCCACTCCTACTTACAAACTCAAGATAAATAAAAAAGTTGTCCACCAATGATTTGTACATGAAAGTTCATATAATGTTCATATTATATATAATTTTCATATTATATATACGAATCTTATTCATATTAGTGAAAAAGTGAAAATGACCAGGCAGGTCTGTAATCTATCTACTCAGAAAGCTGAGGCAGGAGGATCACAAATTCACGGAAAACCTGGGCAAATTTGCAAGACCCTGTCTCAAAACAATATTTTTAAAAGGGTTGGGCTTTGGCTTAGTGGTAGAACATTGTTTAGTGTGCAGGAGGCTCCGGGTTCAATCTGCAGTACGACACCCACACAGACACAATGTAAAAATTACTATCCAGTGGGAAATGAACAAAGAAATGTGACATTTTCATAAGATGGAAATCAGTCACAATAAGGAGGAATAAACTAAAATACTAATACAAGCTACAATATAACTGAAAATTGCAAACATCCTAAGTGAAAGGAGTCAGATCCAAAAGGTGTATATGGTATTACTTCATTAAAAATATCCACAGAAACTCGAGTGCATACGTAGGTCTTTCCACATGTGAAGGAGAAACACAGAAATGGTGTTTATTTAAAACTTAGAATCAAGATCCATTAGGAAAATACAAGTCAAAATCACATTGCACATAGCACTTCACATTCACTAGTGTTGGCTAGAGCTGCAATATTGGGGGAAAGGAGATTGACTGCTTTGGGTATAAGCTTTTTTTGGAGAGAAAAGTAATAAAAATATTCTGAAATACCTGTGGATTAGAGAACCCAGGTGAGGTTACAATGTGTCACATACTTAGCACAGTGTGATTTCCCTGGTTGGAGGGGCACCACAGTGGTCATGAGACACTGTGTATAGAAAGAGCACTCTTGTAATTGCTGCTGAAGAGTTAACATATTTCTACAACTAAGACATTTTCTAGAATGAAACCATCATCTAGTTCTAATCTCACTATACAGTCTGTCTCCCAGCAAGCTTCCTCAGGGCACTCTGGACCTCATTGCTTCTCAGGCTGTGAATGATGGGCTTCAACATGGGGGTCACCACACAGAGAAGCACAGAGACCAGGGTGTCCGTGTCCAGCCTTCTCTGGGCCTGTCATAGTGGAAGATGGCTTTTCCATAGAAGACCACCACGACAGTGAGGGGGGACGCACAGGTGGAGAAGGCCTTCCTCTTGCCCTGGGAAGAGGGAATCACCAGGATGGCCGCCATGATGAGTGCGTAGGAGCCTGCAGTGAAGAGGCAGGGGCTCAGGCCCATGGTGGCACTGACAACGTGGAGCGAAGACTCGTTGACAGAGGTGTCTGAGCAGGAGAGCTTAAGGAGCAATGGGGTGTCACAGAGAAAGTGGCTGATCTGGTGGGGCCCACACAGAGTGAGTGTGATGGCCAGCACCGTGTGTGAGACCAAATTCACCAGCCCACACAGCCAAGACCCAGTCACATGGCCAACACAGACCTTCACACTCATGATGACTGGGTACTGAGGAGGACAGCAGATGGCCACACAGCAGTCATACTGGCCACACAGCCAGTAAGACGCTTTCTGTGCCAGCACTTGTCACCAATAAGAAGATCTGGGAAAGGTAGCCCTTATAAGAAATTGCCTTCTTATCCCGGAAGAAGTTTACCAGCAGTACTGGGAGGGTGGTGGATGTGTAGCAGACGTCAAAGAAGCTCAAATTGCTAAGGAAAAAGTACATTGGAGTGTGGAGAGCAGGATTGACCCTGGTGGCCACTATTATGAGCATATTCCCCAGGAGAGTGGTCAGGTAAATGACCAGAAAGAGCAGAAAGAACCAGCCCTGTAGGTTGGAGGAGTTAGAAAATCCCAAGAAGACGAATTCAGTGACAAATGATTGATTGCCCATTTCCAATGTTGTCATAGCTACAAATCAGAGAAAAAGGAGACTATTACGAGAATGGACTGAGAGAACCCCAAAAAGGCTTGTTAATCTGCAGCAACATGGCAAATAACATTAAATGAAAAGCAGCCTGGAGACTGATAACCTGTGGGACTGGTCTCAGGGAATCAGACCTATGGAGCCGAACACATTTGCAGGGGTGATGGTGGGTGGGAGTAACCAGAGAATTGCTAGAAGCCAACAGAAAGCCATTTGACCGCATCATGGTGTGAAGTCATTTCTCACTGTCTCAGTAATCTCTGTCGCCTGTTGTCCTTTTATGTAAACAGAGTTTTTAAAGAAGTTCATTTTCATTGCAAATGTTAAGAAAAAAATTAACAAAGCAGAGTCATCATCTACAGAAGCAGTCAGTGTTGCCTACAGTGTATTCTAATGTAGAGTTTTTCTCATTTTACATCAATCTTGATCTCTGTGTTCGGAAAGGCAGAAGTTAACTATTCCTGTACAATTCTGAAATTATCAGGGCCAGAGCAAAATAGAGGAAAGAAGTTGATGAAGTGGGGTTGGACTGGCTATCTTAAGTATACAGGGAAGATCAGTGGAGTAGAAGGAAAATGAGAGTGTGGAGTTTTTTTGGAAGGGAGGAAATGTGAAAGGTCTTTACGCAGATCATGTTATGTGCACATGGAAGTCTCCCACAGGGGACTGCACCTGTATGTATATGTAGAAAGAACCAGTCAGAAATTAACAGATAAATGACCAGAATAAAGATCAGTAGAGAAAGTAGAATGGGGGCATCAAGGGGAGAAAGATGGGAGGTGGGGACTGAATGGAGTAAATCAGATTCCATGCATGTGGGATCTTTTCCAAATCAACCCAACTTCTATGTATAACTATTATGCTCTAATAAAAACTTTAAGAAGATGACATGATCCTATCAGCAAAGAGTGAGATTTGAATTCTTCTTGACCTATTTGTATACCTTTAATTTCTTTCTTTTGTCCAATGGCTCTGGTAATTTCAAGGATGAAATTGAATAGAAGTGGTGAAAGAGGGGGCACCCTGTCTTCTTCCAGTTTTTATAGTGAATGCTTTCAGCCTTTCTTCACTTAGAATGATGCTGCCTTGGGTTTAGCATAGATAGCTTTTACAATGCTTTTACAAAGTTCCTTCTGTCCCTAGTGTTTCTACTGTTTTGACAGGTAGGGGTGCTATATTTTGTTAAATGCTTTTTCTGCATCTATTGAGATGATCAATAAACTTACATCTCTTTTAAATAAACTTAATCTCTCCCCTTTAGCTAAACATTCAGATCATCTCCAGTCCTATAAATATTTTAATGAACATTTTCCTACATAAACATATGTGACCATTTCGAATTATCTCTTCAGAATAAAATTTAAATCTGACATAAAAGAATTTGTTGTGCAGTTTCTATTTAAAACTAGCACATGGGAGAAATTATATTAAGTGAAATAAGCCAGACACATAAAGAGAAATAGCAGTTTTTCACTTGTTAGTGGAAGCTAAAAAGTTGATCTCAGAGAAGTAGGGAGTAGAGCGGTGGTTATTGGAGCCTGGGAGAGAATCACAAAAATCATTGTGAGTCTGATTTTTCAAAGACGAATGTGAAGGACTGCCTGAAACATGCCCTCTGAGTGTGGTCTTTAAAAAAAAATAAGAGTGGACTTCTAACAGGGTCCTCAGAAAATCTCTCTTCTCTCCTCAGTGAGCAGCAGGAGGTCCATGGGTCTGGCTGCCTAGGAGCTAGCTGTGGTGTGCAAATTGGCAGGACCAGGACGGCTGGAGAAGCTCAATAATCACTAGTAGACCGCATTCTAGGTGAGGGCAGGCTGGAAACAGGCCATCCAGAAGGAAATGGCTTGAGCTCTGAAAATGACAGAATCTGTGGATTTAGGAAATTGTTGTGGGTCTAATCCACTCATAACACCTACTCCCTGGGTCAGTCCACGGTTGCCACAGTTACCACAGGCCTGACCAGAACAAACCGGGAGGGAAGATGCACTCTGGCCTCCTGGATTGGAGGTTTTGTCTGGGGACAGCTGACCCATTGCTGCTGGCCTGAGATGAGGTGGGACACCGAGGTGGAAGGGAACAAGAGGGGAAGCGTCCCTAGCTTATGGCAGCCATAAGGTTGGGGCGGGAAAGAGGACAGAAGGAGACAGTTCACAGGGGACAAGATGTGATTCCCAGGGCATGTCCCTGGCCACACTCCACTTTCCCACACTCCTCTCAGTACAGTAAGCCTTTCAGATAATTAACCCACAAAATGAATGGATCCACAGATTAGGTCACAAGTCTCACAGTCTAATAATTTCACCTCTGAACACTGCTACTGTGGCTGACCCTGAGCTTTTGGTGGGGGGATACCTTATTTCTTAGCCATAATAGTCCCTACAGTCCATGTGCTTTTGTTAGAATAACTTCATGTAGTCTGGGAAAGTAATCTGATGCCAAAACAAGATTAAAAGGAAATATCTGGTAACTGAAGATGTGACACTTGGAGCTTGGGGAAAAGCTCTTAAGAGAAGCCCTGGGTGCAGCACTTTAAAGTCCTGGTGACGAGGACACAAGAGATGAACTGGTCTGTGGGGTAGCTGAGTGGCAGTGGGATCACTCATTAAAACATAAAAAAAATGAGAAGGACAATGTCTGGGGAGAGAAAAGAAGGGAAGGAGGTTGGGCCTGGAGTCTGGGTACCTGCGGGGTCTCCCCGAGGAGATTCCAGGAAGCAGCGGGACAGGTTCACAGGAGATAGGCCTTGGAGTCATGGCTTAGAGTGACTGTAGAAGTCACAGGTGCTCATAAAGCCAAAAGAGAGCAGGGTGAGGAGAGAGGGCCTGATGGACTGTGCGGAAAAGAAGGTGTCCAGAAGGAGGCTCACCAGCTATCAGCAATCATTCTGAACCACAGTGTCAAAGCTCTGCTCTCTGTACCAGGCCTTCTGCACCCCAGTCTAAAACCTCTGCTCCCTATAACAGTCCTTTTGCACACCAGTCTCCAACCTCTGCTACCTACAACATACATTCTTCACCCCAGTCTCCAAGTTCTACTCTCTGAAACTCTCTTTATGCAACCCAGTCTCGAACATCTGCTCTCTGCAACAGTCCTTCTGCAACTCAGTCTGAAAACTCTGCTCTCTGCAACAATCATTCTGCACCCTAGTCTCCAAACTCTGCTCTCTGTAAGAGTCCTTCTGCACCTCAGTCTCCAAACTCTGCTCTCTATAATATACTTCTGCACACCAGTTTCCAAACTGTGATATCTGTAACAGGCCTTCTGCACCCCAGTCTCCAACCTCTGCTCCCTGATAGAATTTTCTGCACCCCAGTCTCCAAGTTCTGCTCTCTGAAAGAGTCCTTCTGCACCCCACTCTCGAACATCTGCTCTCTGCAACAGTCCTTCTGCACCTAAGTCTGAAAACTCTGCTCTCTGCAACAATCATTCTGCAACCCAGTCTCCAACCTCTGCTCTTTGTAACAGTCCTTCTGCACCTCAGTCTCCAAACTCTGCTCTCTATAATATCCTTCTGCAATCCAGTCTCCAAAATGTGATATCTGTAACAGGCCTTCTGCACCTCAGTCTCCAAACTCTGCAGTCTATAACAGACCTTCTGCACCCCAGTCTCCATCATCTGCTCTCTGCAATAATCCTTCTTCTCCCCAGGCTCCAACCTCTGCTCTCTGCAATGGGCCTTCTGCACCCCAGTCTCCAACCTCTCTGCAACGATCTTTCTGCACCTCAGTTTCCAACCTCTACTATATGTAACAGTTATTCTGCACCCTAGTCTTCAACCTCTGCTCTCTGTAAGATTCTTCTGCACCTCAGTCTCCAACCTCTGCTCTCTGTAACAGTCATATGCACCCCAGTATCCAACCTCTTCTGTCTGTAACAATCTTAGCCACCTAAATCTCCAACTTCAGCACTCTGCAAAGGTAATTCTGCACCCCAGTCTCCAAACTCTGTTCTCTGCAACAGTCCTTCTGCACCACAGTCTGCAAAGTCTGCTTTCTGTATCAGTTCTTCTGTACCCCAGTCTCCAACCTCTACTCTCTGTAACAGTCCTTTTGCACTTCAGTCTAAAACTCTGCTCTCTGTAACAGTCCTTCTGCAACATAGTCTCCAACCTCTACTCTCTGCAAGATTTTTCTGCCCCCCAGTCTCCAACCTGTGCTCTCTTTAACTGTCCTTCTGCCACCCAGTCTCCAACATCTGCTCTCTGTAAGTATCGTTCTCCACCATAGTCTCCAACCTCTGCTCTCCTCATCGATCATTCCGCACCTCAGTCACCAACCTCTGCTCTCTGCAAAGATTCTTCTTCACCTTATTATTCAAGCACTGTTCTCTGTAACAGTCTTTATGCAGCTCAGTCTCCACCTTCTGCACCCCAGTCTCCACCATCTGCTCTCGGTAACAGTTCTTCTGCACCCCAATCTCCAAACTCTGCTCTCTGTAACACTCCCTCTGCACTCCAGTCTCCACCCTCTGATCTCGGTAACAATCCGTCTGGACATCAGTCTCCAACCTCTGCTCTCTACAACGTTCCTTTTGCTCCTAAGTCTCCAAAATCTACTCTCTGTAAAAGACCTTCTGCAAACCAGTCTCCAACCTTTGCTCCCTGCAAGAATCCTTCTGCACCTCAGTCTCCAAGTTCTGCTCCCTGAAAGAGTCCTTCTGCACCCCACTCTCGAACAACTATCTCTGCAACAGTCCTTCTGCACCTAAGTCTGAAAACTCTGCTCTCTGCAACAATCATTCTGCAACAAAGTCTCCAAACGCTGCTTTCTTTAACAGTCCTTCTGAACCTCAGTCTCCAAACTCTGCTCTCTATAATATCCTTCTGCACACCAGTCTAAAAACTGTGCTATCTGTAACAGTCCTTCTGCACCCCAGTCTCCAACCTCTGCTCTATGTAACAGGCCTTCAGCACCCCAGTCTCCAACCTCTGCTCTCTGTAACAGGCCTTCTTCACCCCAGTCTCCAACCCCTTCTCTCTGAAACGATCATTCTGCACCTCAGTCTCCAACCTCTGCTCTCTGCAACAGTCCTTCTGCACCTCAGTCTCCAAACTCTGCTGTGTGTAAGATCCTTCTGGACCCCAGTCTACAAACTCTGCTCTGTGTAACAGTCCTTCTACACCCCAGTATCCAAACTCTGCTCTTTGTAACAAACCTTCTGCACCCCAGTCTCCAACCTCTGCTCTCTGTAACAGTCCTTCTGCACTTCAGTCTCAAAAGTCTGCTCTCTGTAAAAGTTTTTCTGCACCCCAGTCTCCAACCTCTGGTCTCTCTAACCGTCCTTCTGCACCTCAGTCTCCAACCTCTGCTCTATGCAACACTCTTTCTGCACCCAAGTCTACAAACTCTGCTCTGTGTAACAGTCCTTCTACACCCCAGTATCCAAACTCTGCTCTTTGTAACAAACCTTCTGCACCCCAGTCTCCAACCTCTGCTCTCTGTAACAGTCCTTCTGCACTTCAGTCTCAAAAGTCTGCTCTCTGTAAAAGTTTTTCTGCACCCAGTCTCCAACCTCTGGTCTCTCTAACCGTCCTTCTGCACCTCAGTCTCCAAACTCTGCTGTGTGTAAGATTCTTCTGCACCCCAGTCTACAAACTCTGCTCTGTGTAACAGTCCTTCTACACCCCAGTATCCAAACTCTGCTCTTTGTAACAAACCTTCTGCACCCCAGTCTCCAACCTCTGCTCTCTGTAACAGTCCTTCTGCACTTCAGTCTCAAAGTCTGCTCTCTGTAAAAGTTTTTCTGCACCCCAGTATCCAACCTCTGGTCTCTCAAACCGTCCTTTTGCACCTCAGTCTCCAACCTCTGCTCTATGCAACACTCTTTCTGCACCCAAGTCTCCAACATCTGCCCTCTGCAACAGTTCTTCTACAACCCAGTCTCCAACCTCTGCTCTCTGGAACAGTCCTTCTATACCCCAGTTCCATAATCTGCCCTCTGCAACGATCCTTCTGCACCCCAGTCTCCAACGTCTATTCTGCAACAGTCTTTCTACAACCCAGTCTCCAAATTCTGCTCTCTGTAAGATCATTCTGTACCTTAGTTTCCAACATCTGCTCTCTGTAACATTCCTTCTGCACCCCAGTCTCCAACCTCTGCTCCCTGCAATGGTCCCTCTGCACCCCAGTCTCCAACCTTGTTCTCAAAAACACTTCTTCTGTACCGCAGTCTTCAACCTCTGTTCTCTGTAAGGGTCCTTCTTCACCCCAGTCTCCAATATCTGCTTTCTGTATCAGTCTTTCTGCACCACAGTCTTCAAACTCTGCTCTCTGTAAAACTCCTTCTGCACCTCACTCTGCAATCACTGCTCTCTGCAACAGTTCTTCTCCACCCCAGTCTCCAACCTCTGCTCTTTGTAACAGTCCTTCTGTACTGCAGTTTCCAACAACTGCTCTCTGCAGTGGTCCCTCTGCACTCTAGTCTCCAACCTTGTTCTCAACAACAGTTCTTCTGTACCACAGTCTTCAACCTCTGTTC
The DNA here is from genome assembly GCF_052094955.1 of Ictidomys tridecemlineatus. Taxonomy (NCBI): domain Eukaryota; kingdom Metazoa; phylum Chordata; class Mammalia; order Rodentia; family Sciuridae; genus Ictidomys; species Ictidomys tridecemlineatus. The sequence continues at coordinate 1,472 of NW_027525510.1, read as the reverse complement.
TCTGTAATGGTCCTTCTCCAACCCAGTCTCTAACCTCTGCTTTCTGTAATGGTCTTTCTGCACCCGAGTCTCCAAACTCTATGTTATGTATCAGTCATTCTGCACCCAAGTCTCTAACCTCTGCTCTCTGTAACAGTCCTTCTGTACCTAAGATTCCAAACTCTGTTCTCTGCAACAGTCTTACTGCGCCCCAATCTCCAACCTCTGCACTCTGCAACAGTCCTTATGCACCTCAGTGTCCAAACTCTTCTCTCTGTAAAATCCTTCTGAAACACAGTCTCCAACCTCTGCTTTCTGCAATGCTCCTTCTGCACCCTAGTCTTCAAATTCTGATCGCTACAATAGTTATTGTGCACCCCAGTCTAAATCCTCTGCTCTCTGTAACAGTCCTTCTGTACTGCAGTCTCCAAACTCTGTTCTCTGTAAGGGTCCTTCTGCACCACATTCTTCAACCTCTGTTTTCTGTATCAGTCCTTTTGCACTACATTCTCGAAACTCTGCTGTCTGTATCAGGCATTCTGCACCTCAGTCTGCAAACTCTGCTCTCTGCAATAGTCCATATGGACCCCAGTCTCTAATTTCTGCTCTCTGCAACATTCCTTCTGCACCTCAGTCTCCAACATCTGCTGTCTGCAACAGTCCTTCTCCAACCCAGTCTCCAAACTCTGCTCTCTGCAACAGTCCTTCTACACCCCAGTCTTCAAACTGTATCTGTCGTTTTTTACCACAGTCTCAAAACTCTTCCCTCTGTAACAGTCCTTCTGCAACTCAGTCTGCAACCTCTGCTCTCTGCAACAGTCCTACTGCACCTCAGTCTCCATCCTCTGCTCTCTGCAACAGTCCTTTGCACCCCAGTCTCCAAACTCTGCTCTCTATAACAGTCCTTCTATATGGCATTCTCCACCCTCTGCTCCCTGTAAGGGTACTTCTACACCCGAGTCTCCAACCTCTGCTTTCTGTATCAGTCCTTCTGCACCCTAGTCTCCAAACTGTGCTCTGTGTAACAGTCCCTCTGCACGTTAGTTTCCAACATTTGCTCTCTGCTACAGTCCTTCTAGACCCCAGTCTCCAACCTCTGCTCTCACTAACAATCCTTCCGCACCTCCATCTACAACCTCTGCTCTCTGCAATGGTCCTTCTGCACCTGAGTCTCCAACATCTACTCTCTGTTACAGTGCTTCTACACCTCAGTCTCCAACCTCTGCTCTATGTAAGATCCTTCTGCAACCCAGTCTCCACACTCTGCTGTCTGTAAAACACCTTCTGCACCCCAGGTTCCAAACTCTGCTCTCTGTATCATTCCTTCTTCACCCCAGTCTCCAACCTCTGCTCTCTGCAACAATCCCTCTGCACCCCAGTCTCCAACCTCTGCTCATTGGAACAGTCCTTGTGCAAACCAATCTCAAACATCTGCTCTCTGCAACAGTTCTTCTGTACCTCAATCTGAAAACTCTGCTCTCTGCAATAATCCT